>NC_057801.1:217189998-217190443 GCF_018294505.1 Triticum aestivum
TCACCGTTGCTTAGTTTCCACGGCTGTCATCACAACGCTCCTCTCCATGCAAGAAATCGGGCCAAGACAATAGCCAGGGACAAGCCAATGAGTACTTTGAATGTACTCGCAAACATTATGAACACGGGTATAATATAACAAACGATAATCATGCTCTGATTTACTCTATGATCATAACGTCAGTCATAAAATAAAATCCATGATGCATGCAAGCAGGTTATTTATATACAACATGAATATGCAATAATGGAGTAGAAATAACATGCACCGGTCGGGTGTCTGAAGCGACACCTCGAAAGGATCATGATATGAAGCATGCCTTAGTCGGGCATCTAAGCGACACCACATAAAGGGCTTATAAGGTAAATAAACGACAAGCATGCCACAGTCGGGCGTCTGTGCGACACCACATAAAGGGCTTATAAAGTAAATAACAAGCATGCCA
>NC_057801.1:217190453-217225065 GCF_018294505.1 Triticum aestivum
CTGTCAAGTAAAACTCTAAGTGGGAAGGCTACAACCTCGCGTAGCATGGGATCAAATTTATGACGCGCGCTCTAAGGGGTGCCCCCCTCTCGGTCCCAACCGGAAACACCCATGCCCCCGGACCAGGTGGCCTACCTACCGGCTGCAGTCGGTATCTTCCACCGTGGCCTCTCTATAAGGTGTGTGCCAAGAAAGGGGTTGACAGCCTACTGAACCGCACCCTACCTACGGCAGGGCAAGTGGTAGTACGAAACAAGTATGGGGGTTACTGGAACAAGACTCGATCTACGGTCAACTCAGGAGGTTTATAAACTCCCTGCATGTTATGTGTAGCAAAAATATTTCAACCAACAGAATTACCACTCATTATACCCTACTATGCCATACCGGACATAGTCGTCCCGACGGAGACCGGCGACAAGCTCACGCCTACCCAAGGCAGAGGCTTTCCCAGATTCCTTTCCAGCATGCATGCATGGCACATGAGGATGATTACCATCACAAGTATATTCATTTCCAAGAGCAAGGAAATCACTAATATGCATTCATGCAAATGATCGCGTCACCACTTAAAAATAACAAGTTCTCCGTATTTAGTGCGGTGTTATAATCGTGTCAACCAACGCACAAAAATATTATGCCAGGGTTCAGAATGCTTGCCTTCAAGTTGTGTAGAGGCAGGGTGCATCCTAAAACTTTTGAAAGTTTTCTTCTTCTCCAAAAATCCTATTTTGAAAATATTCAAATAACACATACTTCAAAAACAGTACAAAGAAGTTGTCTGAATTTTTTTAAAATAAATCTTAAAATAAACTAGACTAAATTTGAGAGAGGTAGGAAAAAGAATCAACTCATTTGGAGTTTTATTTAAAAAGATATAGCCAGTCAAAGTTTAGTCAAATTCTGTTTTAAAATAAAACAGAAAAAGAAAAGAAAAGAAATAGATACACGTAGAAGACGTATTCTGGAAATACGTCTCCACTTACGCCTGCATGGACCGGCGCTGGGTCACTGACAGTGGGCCCGCCTGGCCCACTGGTCAGGTTTGACCAGTCCACGCGCGCGTCGTCTCCTCCAACCGAATAGAGGCGGAGCTCCGGCGAGGCTCACCGGCGAACGGAGGCATCCCTCGGTGATCTGAGCACATGGGTGTGCTCCGGTGGTCGAGACGAACCCATGGGTACCCGCAATGGTCGCCGACGTGGATGGAGTCGCCGGCGACGATCTTCGCGGCAGAGATGGCTTCGGGCACAATTGAGGATCCGCGCTACGGTGGTTCTCCGTCAAGGCTGAAGGTCTGGGCGGCTCGGCAAGATCGTGTGGAGTCTGGTGGTGGCGTTGGGTGGACGGGAGGGGCTCTAGTTGCGGTGAACGGAGCTAGGACGTGGCGGCGGCCGAACCGGTCGGAGTCGGGGAGGACGGCTTCCCCCCGACGATTGCTGACTGTGGGGGTGCCACGGGGGTGGCCTGAGGCCGCCTGAGTGCTCGGATGAGCTCGGGGGCCTCCTTTTATAGCGTGACGAGGTCGGTTCCGCGGCGGTGGATATGGATGCCGGCGACCGTCGTTCTGTGGCTTGCAGGGCACCGTGTCGGGGCTGGGGATGGCGGCAGGAGCTAGCGGACGAGCGGGCACTGCTCCAGGGGCGAGTTGGCGAGCGGGAGTGGCCCGGGCGGTGCCGACCAGTGCAGAGGCTGTCGGGCGGCAGTGGCGGCTAGCTTCCGGCTTGCTGGAGACGTGGCGAGGGGCCGTGGTGCTCGTGAGGGGGTACGGGTCGAGGCTTGGCCCGACGCGGCGAGCGGCAGAGGGTTTGGATAAGCTCGGGGAACAGGCCAGGGGCGCGGCGGCTCGGGCGCGGCACGTGCAAAATGCGTGCTCTGGGCGCGCCCAGAGCATGCGCACCAGGTGCTCGGCGGAATGCCAGTGCATGCTACAGGGCTTGGGTGAGGCTGGCACTTAGCAGACCTAGGTTAGGAGTAGCTAGGAGTTTAGTGGACAAGGTTGCTCGGTCAGTGGGTCAAGTCCACAATGCTAACTAGAAACCATGCCAAAACTGGCCATGCACACAAGGTGTTTGACATAATGTTAAGGGCACCTAGGCATTTCTTGGAGTGGCCAAACTCTCAAGATTGGGTTCTCTTTGGAAGGTAAAGAGGGTGGCAAGGTTAGTTTGTCAAAGCTAGAAACTTGTTAGTGCAAGATTTTAAGAAAACCAATTCTAGACAGAAAGTTAAGGGCACCATTTCATGGACCAAAATCTCCCAATGGATCCAATCTCTTGGACTTAAGGGTTTGGTAAGGTGTACTACAAGCAGGAGAAAGCTCATGGGTAAAGGAGCAAGTTAAAAGATGGTTGCAGTACAAATCATCAAGTTGGAACAGAATGAAAATGAGGATGGTTTACGCAAATTTTTCAAAGAATAACGATGTTTTTTTTCATAAAGATGAATAATATACTCCTACTGACATCTCCTAATTTTGGTGGAAGTTTTAAAGAAATATTTAAATAGCTTGTAGTGCAAAATTGCCCACTGGACCAGATTTGAAAACTTGGTGTAGAACTCAAGATATCCAATGAATGAAATATATTTTTGCATAAAAGTGATTTAAAAACATCACATTTCATCCCCAAATTTTGTTTGAAATTTTAAATAAATTTATCAAATGGTTGTAGTGCAAATGGGACCTTAAAACTCATGAAAAACTATTTTAGAGAAATAAAGCTCAGGGAAAAATAATTATGTAAATAATCCCACTGATAAAAGAATTTTTTTAATTGAGAGGGGAAATAAGTCCAATAATGATTGAAAAGTTTTCACTTGGGGTAAAAACTCCATAATAATAAAGAAAAGAATGGTTCTGAAATTAAAAGGAAATCCAGAAAATAAAAGTTTAACTTTCCTGGCAAAATTTTAATTAATAAAACAAGGTTAAAATTTTGGGGTGTCACAACAACCCGACAACTCATGTCCAACTCAACACGATGACCTCACTGTCATCCTTAGTGCAATTTAGTGTGCATATTTATTAAGTGTTGACCCATGGTGTACCTTACTTTCGAGCATGTCCGTATCCGTGGACTCGGCTATCGATAGATTAAATACACTCTGCAGAGGTTAGTACACTTTACCCACACTACGGAACCCATGGCCTCACTCTCCCATCCGAGTGGACCAACAGCATTCTGACGAAACCATTTCACTGTCATGACACTCTCCCGACCCCTCTGACTCAGACCCCACTGGGCTAGTCCTGGGTGGCCCCGTGTCTACCTCCAGACACCTCGACCACTGTCGTGGCCACGATCCACACTGTGATCCGGTACCAAACTTAACTTAACAACGGGCTCACAAGGTTATGCTTGCCTACCGGGCCAGGGTACAGCACGCCCATAACCTTCCCTAAATTGAGGTACCGACCAGAGGCACGACAATGAAACACATTAAGGTCGTCCCATACCGGAAAATGTGGTTGCACTGGGAAAGACTCGTTTCAGCGGCACCACGACCCGGTCAACATGTTCAAATTGAATTATTAAACAGGTTCAACTTTAGTGTGAAAAGAAAATAACTGGTGTCATACTGCCATACCATGCATCGCCTGAGTGCTCGGATGAGCTCGGGGGCCTCCTTTTATAGCGCGACGAGGTTGGTTCCACTGCGGTGGATAAGGATGCCGGCGACTGTCGTTCTGTGGCTTGCAGGGCACCGTGTCGGGGCTGGGGATGGCGGCAGGAGCTAGCGAACGAGCAGGTACTGCTCCAGGGGCGAATTGGCGAGCGGGAGTGGCCCGGGTGGCGCCGACCAGTGCAGAGGCTGTTAGGCGGCAGTGGCGGCTAGCTTCTGGCTTGCCGGAGACGTGGCGAGGGGCTGTGGTGCTCGTGAGGGGGTACGGGTCTAGGCTTGGCCCTACGCGGCGAGCGGCAGAGGGTTTGGATAAGCTCGGGGTACAGGCCAGGGGCGCAGCGGCTCGGGCGCGGCACGTGCAAAACGCGTGCTCTCGGCGCGCCCAGAGCATGCGCACCAGGTGCTCGGCGGAATGCCAGTGCATGCTACAGGGCTTGGGTGAGGCTGGCACTTAGCAGACCTAGGTTAGGAGTAGCTAGGAGTTTAGTGGACAAGGTTGCTGGGTCAGTGGGTCAAGTCCACAATGCTAACTAGAAACCATGCCAAAACTGGCCATGCACACAAGGTGTTTGACATAATGTTAAGGGCACCTAGGCATTTCTTGGAGTGGCCAAACTCTCAAGATTGGGTTCTCTTTGGAAGGTAAAGAGGGTGGCAAGGTTAGTTTGTCAAAGCTAGAAACTTGTTAGTGCAAGATTTTAAGAAAACCAATTCTAGACAGAAAGTTAAGGGCACCATTTCTTGGATCAGAATCTCCCAATGGATCCAATCTCTTGGACTTAAGGGTTTGGTAAGGTGTACTACAAGCAGGAGAAAGCTCATGGGTAAAGGAGCAAGTTAAAAGATGGTTGCAGTACAAATCATCAAGTTGGACCAGAATGAAAATGAGGATGGTTTACGCAAATTTTTCAAAAAATAACGATGGTTTTTTCATAAAGATGAATAATATACTCCTACTGACATCTCCTAATTTTGGTGGAAGTTTTAAAGAAATATTTAAATAGCTTGTAGTGCAAAATTGCCCACTGGACCAGATTTGAAAACTTGGTGTAGAACTCAAAATATCCAATGAATGAAATATATTTTTGCATAAAAGTGATTTAAAAACATCACATTTCATCCCCAAATTTTGTTTGAAATTTTAAATAAATTTATCAAATGGTTGTAGTGCAAATGGGACCTTAAAACTCATGAAAAACTATTTTAGAGAAATAAAGCTCAGGGAAAAATAATTATGTAAATAATCCCCTGATAAAAGAATTTTTTTAATTGAGAGGGGAAATAAGTCCAATAATGATTGAAAAGTTTTCACTTGGGGTAAAAACTCCATAATAATAAAGAAAAGAATGGTTTTGAAATTAAAAGGAAATCCAGAAAATAAAAGTTTAAGTTTCCTGGCAAAATTTTAATTAATAAAACAAGGTTAAAATTTTGGGGTGTCACAACAACCCGACAACTCATGTCCAACTCAATACGATGACCTCACTGTCATCCTTAGTGCAATTTAGTGTGCATATTTATTAAGTGTTGACCCATGGTGTACCGTACTTTCGAGCATGTCCGTATCCGTGGACTCGGCTATCGATAGATTAAATACACTCTGCAGAGGTTAGTACACTTTACCCACACTATGGAAACCATGGCCTCACTCTCCCATCCGAGTGGACCAATAGCATTCTGACGAAACCATTTCACTGTCATGGCACTCTCCCGGCCCCTCTGACTCAGACCCCACTGGGCTAGTCCTGGGTGGCCCCGTGTCTACCTCCAGACACCTCGACCACCGTCGTGGCCACGATCCACACTGGGATCCGGTACCAAACTTAACTTAACAACGGGCTCACAAGGTTATGCTTGCCTACCGGGCCAGGGTACAGCACGCCCATAACCTTCCCTGAATTGAGGTACTGACCAGATGCACGACAATGAAACACATTAAGGTCGTCCCATACCGAAAAATGTGGTTGCACTGGGAAAGACTCGTTTCAGCGGCACCACGACCCGGTCAACAACATGTTCAAATTGAATTATTAAACAGGTTCAACTTTAGTGTGAAAAGAAAATAACTGGTGTCATACTTCCATACCATGCATCGCCTGAGTGCTCGGATGAGCTCGGGGGCCTCCTTTTATAGCGCGACGAGGTTGGTTCCACGGCGGTGGATAAGGATGCCGGCGACCGTCGTTCTGTGGCTTGCAGGGCACCGTGTCGGGGCTGGGGATGGCGGCAGGAGCTAGCGGACGAGCAGGTACTGCTCCAGGGGCGAATTGGCGAGCGGGAGTGGCCCGGGTGGCGCCGACCAGTGCAGACACTGTTAGGCGGCAGTGGCGGCTAGCTTCTGGCTTGCCGGAGACGTGGCGAGGGGCTGTGGTGCTCGTGAGGGGGTACGGGTCTAGGCTTGGCCCTACGCGGCGAGCGGCAGAGGGTTTGGATAAGCTCGGGGTACTGGACAGGGGTGCGGCGGCTCGAGCGCGGCACGTGCAAAACACACGCTCTGGGCGCGCCTAGAGCACGCGCACCAGGTGCTCGGCGGAATGCCAGTGCATGCTACAGGGCTTGGGTGAGGCTGGCACTTAGCAGACCTAGGTTAGGAGTAGCTGGGAGTTTAGTGGACAAGGTTGCTGGGTCAGTGGGTCAAGTCCACAATGCTAACTAGAAACCATGCCAAAACTGGCCATGCACACAAGGTGTTTGACATAATGTCAAGGGTACCTAGGCATTTCTTGGAGTGGCCAAAGTCTCCAGATTGGGGTCTCTTTGGAAGGTAAAGAGGGTGGCAAGGTTAGTTTGTCAAAGCTAGAAACTTGTTAGTGCAAGATTTTAAGAAAACCAATTCTAGACAGAAAGTTAAGGGCACCATTTCATGGACCAAAATCTCCCAATGGGTCCAATCTCTCGGACTTAAGGGTTTGGTAAGGTGTACTACAAGCAGGAGAAAGCTCATGAGTATAGGATCAAGTTAAAAGATGCTTGCAGTACAAATCATCAAGTTGGACCAGAATGAAAATGAGGATGGTTTACTCAAATTTTTCAAATAATAACAATGGGTTTTTGCATAAAGATGAATAATATACTCCTACTGGCATCTCCTAATTTTGGTGGAAGTTTTAAAGAAATATTTAAATAGGTTGTAGTGCAAAATTGCCCACTGGACCAGATTTGAAAAGTTGGTGTAGAACTCAAAATATCCAATGAATGAAATATATTTCTGCATAAAAGTGATTTAAAAACATCACATGTCATACCCAAATTTTGGTTGAAATTTTAAATAAATTTATCAAATGGTTGTAGTGCAAATGGGACCTTAAAACTCATGAAAAACTATTTTAGAGAAATAAAGCTCAGGGAAAAATAGTTATGTAAATAATCCCACTAATAAAAGAATTGTTTTATTTGAGAGGGGAAATAAGTCCAATAATGATTGAAAAGTTTTCACTTGGGGTAAAAACTCCATAATAATAAAGAAAAGAATGGTTCTGAAATTAAAAGGAAATCCAGAAAATAAAAGTTTAAGTTTCCTGGCAAAATTTTAATTAATAAAACAAGGTTAAAATTTTGGGGTGTCACAACACTACCCCCCTTAAGAAAAATCTCATCCTCGAGATTTGTTAAGGGTTGTTTTGAAAACATCCTTCCTGTTAGTTGAAACTAAAAAGTTTATTTATAGCACACATTTTAAGTCATCGGGTTGGCAGCTACGCCCGGGTGAAAAATGCAATCACACATCAACATACTCATGCATGGCTATTATTAAAAACAGGGGCGCACAAGCAAACAACTTTTAATTTTGGCGATACAATATCACACAATTACAGGGCGTGGACATACTAAGACTCAGTACTACTCGAGCGACTCTAGTCTACCTCGTTAATATCTAAGCGGGCGTGCCTTGTGGACGTCGAGGTTTCTCCACGGTTCTCATCGTCAGGATTAGCTGGAGAGGGTTGAGGGACTGCAGGGTCGGGGTAGCGATGATGACCATCTCGGGGATTGTTGGCCACAATCCCGTTGGAGCGTGTTCCCAAAAGGCGACGAAGCACTTCTAGGGTCATCAAGGTATTTTGGTCGATGACCGGGGCAGACCTCAAAGACTCGATTGGTTGGCCGAACAGCACGACTGGGTTGTCGGTGTTGGGCCCATCTTCTCCTCTTGCCGGGGCTCGGCGTATCAGCTCTCCACAAGCTGCGATCAGATCAAGAGTGATTTGATCAAACATATCCTCTAGTGCACTTACATAGCGCACCAGATGCAACAACGCAGGATTTGTCTCATGATCTCCGTTGGCAACCCGGGGTGGCCTACCATACCCGTCACGGCTGGGGTAGTAGTAGAACGAGCGGCAGTTAACTCTGGGCGACAAGTGCCAGAGTTGAACTACAGCCTCTCGAGCAGCTAGTTGAATGGCTTGTGGCTCAAAGGAAGTTGTCCTTCCGATGAACCTGTAGGGGCGTTCCGGAGATAGACCCCTACCATAGACGTGCACGCTGGCCCAGAATTGACGGCTTTAACCGCCCATGGGCCCTTGGTACACAACATATTCTGGGGGTTCTTCTAACGCAAAGGCACGGTGGGTGAGGTTTGCTAGCACGGTCACAAAACCTCCAAGGTTGTTTGCTGTGGTCTCATTGTGTACGACGGGGCCAGGCATTATGGCTTGGTCCGTGAAAAAGTTTGTGATGTGTTGTGTTGAGGCTAGCGTGCCCTTTTTATAGAAAAAGGGGGACAGAGTCTTTCTTCGCACGCTTGCGAATGGGACAATTTAGGGGTCGGTCACTGGCGCGTGATCGACAGGCTAGGCTGATAGGTTGGGCACCGACTGCCAAAAGTGTCGGGGTCACTGTGTGGCTATCTTGCACGAGAAGCTTGGCTGGGGTTAGGTTAAGGTCTGGTGGGTTGGCTAACCTAGGTTCATTGACCTGGCTGAGATAGGATTAGCCAATGGTCAGCCTGGCTCTGATACCAAGTTTGTCAGGACCGGTTTTCCGGGTATCAATTTCCAGAAAATGGCCCTTGTGCTCACCAGCCCCAGGATTACTCTTAGCTCATGAGGCACCAACTTGATACAGAAATTCCAAGAAAAAATACAAAATATGTAGTACAAGACCATTCTGGCCTATGAGTACAACAAATGGTTTCTAGTGGTTGATGGCGGAAGCGGTTTGTGGATCATCGGTGTCTATGGGGCTCCATTTCCCAACAGGAACAGCTGACCAGGTTAATTCCTATCTTCGCGAGGCTGCTATCACCGTTGCTTAGTTTCCACGGCTGTCATCACAACGCTCCTCTCCATGCAAGAAATCGGGCCAAGACAATAGCCAGGGACAAGCCAATGAGTACTTTGAATGTACTCGCAAACATTATGAACACGGGTATAATATAACAAACGATAATCATGCTCTGATTTACTCTATGATCATAACGTCAGTCATAAAATAAAATCCATGATGCATGCAAGCAGGTTATTTATATACAACATGAATATGCAATAATGGAGTAGAAATAACATGCACCGGTCGGGTGTCTGAAGCGACACCTCGAAAGGATCATGATATGAAGCATGCCTTAGTCGGGCATCTAAGCGACACCACATAAAGGGCTTATAAGGTAAATAAACGACAAGCATGCCACAGTCGGGCGTCTGTGCGACACCACATAAAGGGCTTATAAAGTAAATAACAAGCATGCCATAGTTGGGCGTCTGGGCGACACCACATAAAGGGCTTATAAAGTAAATAACAAGCATGCCACAGTCGGGCGTCTGAGCGACACAATATAAAGGGCTTATAAAGAAAACAATCATAGTGAATATCCAGGAGGTAGAACCTTCCCAGGGATACTCGATAAATCCAATAATATAAAGTGTTAGTCCATAACAATAATAATCACAATCATTATAAGTCACAGGTCATGATCCATGTTCTGGTTTAGTAGTTTCTCCTCCGAAGACCGACACTAAGACCGACACTTGACCCGACCCAGACTGTAGTCCTTACCCATGGACACGACTATTCGAATAGATATTAGCTCTGCAGAGGGTGTACTCTTTACCCCCGAGTAACGGATTCCTTTAGTCCATCGGGACTAATTCCGTCTACGGTCTTTTAATTGAAAACACACCTGACTTGCACACACCAGCTTAACTTACCGGTGTCTGGAATCACCCACGACACCTGTCAAGTAAAACTCTAAGTGGGAAGGCTACAACCTCGCGTAGCATGGGATCAAATTTATGACGCGCGCTCTAAGGGGTGCCCCCCTCTCGGTCCCAACCGGAAACACCCATGCCCCCGGACCAGGTGGCCTACCTACCGGCTGCAGTCGGTATCTTCCACCGTGGCCTCTCTATAAGGTGTGTGCCAAGAAAGGGGTTGACAGCCTACTGAACCGCACCCTACCTACGGCAGGGCAAGTGGTAGTACGAAACAAGTATGGGGGTTACTGGAACAAGACTCGATCTACGGTCAACTCAGGAGGTTTATAAACTCCCTGCATGTTATGTGTAGCAAAAATATTTCAACCAACAGAATTACCACTCATTATACCCTACTATGCCATACCGGACATAGTCGTCCCGACGGAGACCGGCGACAAGCTCACGCCTACCCAAGGCAGAGGCTTTCCCAGATTCCTTTCCAGCATGCATGCATGGCACATGAGGATGATTACCATCACAAGTATATTCATTTCCAAGAGCAAGGAAATCACTAATATGCATTCATGCAAATGATCGCGTCACCACTTAAAAATAACAAGTTCTCCGTATTTAGTGCGGTGTTATAATCGTGTCAACCAACGCACAAAAATATTATGCCAGGGTTCAGAATGCTTGCCTTCAAGTTGTGTAGAGGCAGGGTGCATCCTAAAACTTTTGAAAGTTTTCTTCTTCTCCAAAAATCCTATTTTGAAAATATTCAAATAACACATACTTCAAAAACAGTACAAAGAAGTTGTCTGAATTTTTTTAAAATAAATCTTAAAATAAACTAGACTAAATTTGAGAGAGGTAGGAAAAAGAATCAACTCATTTGGAGTTTTATTTAAAAAGATATAGCCAGTCAAAGTTTAGTCAAATTCTGTTTTTAAATAAAACAGAAAAAGAAAAGAAAAGAAATAGATACACGTAGAAGACGTATTCTGGAAATACGTCTCCACTTACGCCTGCATGGACCGGCGCTGGGTCACTGACAGTGGGCCCGCCTGGCCCACTGGTCAGGTTTGACCAGTCCACGCGCGCGTCGTCTCCTCCAACCGAATAGAGGCGGAGCTCCGGCGAGGCTCACCGGCGAACGGAGGCATCCCTCGGTGATCTGAGCACATGGGTGTGCTCCGGTGGTCGAGACGAACCCATGGGTACCCGCAATGGTCGCCGACGTGGATGGAGTCGCCGGCGACGATCTTCGCGGCAGAGATGGCTTCGGGCACAATTGAGGATCCGCGCTACGGTGGTTCTCCGTCAAGGCTGAAGGTCTGGGCGGCTCGGCAAGATCGTGTGGAGTCTGGTGGTGGCGTTGGGCGGACGGGAGGGGCTCTAGTTGCGGTGAACGGAGCTAGGATGTGGCGGCGGCCGAACCGGTCGGAGTCGGGGAGGACGGCTTCCCCCCGACGATTGCTGACTGTGGGGGTGCCACGGGGGTGGCCTGAGGCCGCCTGAGTGCTCGGATGAGCTCGGGGGCCTCCTTTTATAGCGTGACGAGGTCGGTTCCGCGGTGGTGGATATGGATGCCGGCGACCGTCGTTCTGTGGCTTGCAGGGCACCGTGTCGGGGCTGGGGATGGCGGCAGGAGCTAGCGGACGAGCGGGCACTGCTCCAGGGGCGAGTTGGCGAGCGGGAGTGGCCCGGGCGGTGCCGACCAGTGCAGAGGCTGTCGGGCGGCAGTGGCGGCTAGCTTCCGGCTTGCTGGAGACGTGGCGAGGGGCCGTGGTGCTCGTGAGGGGGTACGGGTCGAGGCTTGGCCCGACGCGGCGAGCGGCAGAGGGTTTGGATAAGCTCGGGGAACAGGCCAGGGGCGTGGCGGCTCGGGCGCGGCACGTGCAAAATGCGTGCTCTGGGCGCGCCCAGAGCATGCGCACCAGGTGCTCGGCGGAATGCCAGTGCATGCTACAGGGCTTGGGTGAGGCTGGCACTTAGCAGACCTAGGTTAGGAGTAGCTAGGAGTTTAGTGGACAAGGTTGCTCGGTCAGTGGGTCAAGTCCACAATGCTAACTAGAAACCATGCCAAAACTGGCCATGCACACAAGGTGTTTGACATAATGTTAAGGGCACCTAGGCATTTCTTGGAGTGGCCAAACTCTCAAGATTGGGTTCTCTTTGGAAGGTAAAGAGGGTGGCAAGGTTAGTTTGTCAAAGCTAGAAACTTGTTAGTGCAAGATTTTAAGAAAACCAATTCTAGACAGAAAGTTAAGGGCACCATTTCATGGACCAAAATCTCCCAATGGATCCAATCTCTTGGACTTAAGGGTTTGGTAAGGTGTACTACAAGCAGGAGAAAGCTCATGGGTAAAGGAGCAAGTTAAAAGATGGTTGCAGTACAAATCATCAAGTTGGACCAGAATGAAAATGAGGATGGTTTACGCAAATTTTTCAAAGAATAACGATGGTTTTTTTCATAAAGATGAATAATATACTCCTACTGACATCTCCTAATTTTGGTGGAAGTTTTAAAGAAATATTTAAATAGCTTGTAGTGCAAAATTGCCCACTGGACCAGATTTGAAAACTTGGTGTAGAACTCAAGATATCCAATGAATGAAATATATTTTTGCATAAAAGTGATTTAAAAACATCACATTTCATCCCCAAATTTTGTTTGAAATTTTAAATAAATTTATCAAATGGTTGTAGTGCAAATGGGACCTTAAAACTCATGAAAAACTATTTTAGAGAAATAAAGCTCAGGGAAAAATAATTATGTAAATAATCCCACTGATAAAAGAATTTTTTTAATTGAGAGGGGAAATAAGTCCAATAATGATTGAAAAGTTTTCACTTGGGGTAAAAACTCCATAATAATAAAGAAAAGAATGGTTCTGAAATTAAAAGGAAATCCAAAAAATAAAAGTTTAAGTTTCCTGGCAAAATTTTAATTAATAAAACAAGGTTAAAATTTTGGGGTGTCACAACAACCCGACAACTCATGTCCAACTCAACACGATGACCTCACTGTCATCCTTAGTGCAATTTAGTGTGCATATTTATTAAGTGTTGACCCATGGTGTACCTTACTTTCGAGCGTGTCCGTATCCGTGGACTCGGCTATCGATAGATTAAATACACTCTGCAGAGGTTAGTACACTTTACCCACACTACGGAACCCATGGCCTCACTCTCCCATCCGAGTGGACCAACAGCATTCTGACGAAACCATTTCACTGTCCTGACACTCTCCCGGCCCCTCTGACTCAGACCCCACTGGGCTAGTCCTGGGTGGCCCCGTGTCTACCTCCAAACACCTCGACCACCATCGTGGCCACGATCCACACTGGGATCCGGTACCAAACTTAACTTAACAACGGGCTCACAAGGTTATGCTTGCCTACCGGGCCAGGGTACAGCACGCCCATAACCTTCCCTAAATTGAGGTACCGACCAGAGGCACGACAATGAAACACATTAAGGTCGTCCCATACCGGAAAATGTGGTTGCACTGGGAAAGACTCGTTTCAGCGGCACCACGACCCGGTCAACAACATGTTCAAATTGAATTATTAAACAGGTTCAACTTTAGTGTGAAAAGAAAATAACTGGTGTCATACTGCCATACCATGCATCACTTAACATATGCACCACATAACCGTGCAAAACTGCACCAACTATGCTCCCACGGAGACAACATAAACTCATGCTATTGTACTGGTAAAAACCTTTCTTTACTCATACCAGAACTATTTCTAGCAATTATCATCATTTTAACTCATGCAAAAATAATATTCAAATTACTCATCAACTCTATGACCATATTATTTATTTATCACTAGCAACTAAGTTCTCATTATCTTACCAACAATATTTACTTCAAACATATTGAAGTTCAAGCATTTTAACATAGCAAGCATATAACAGAATATATTTATTATATAACTAATTTAAATGCATCAATATTCATAGGTTCAAGTATGAAAATCAAAATATTGAAGTGGCACCATGAAAATGTTATTGTGGCTTGCCTTAGTACTGATGAGGTTCACAAGGCTCCTAGTGATCCTCAAGACAAGCTGGTTCCTCTGAAAACATTCAAAAACCACAAAAGAAAATATCAAGAAACCTTCTGAAAATTGCCAGAAAATCTAGACAGCAAGGAAAAATCCCATCTTTTGGGAGTTGTTAGATTTTTGGACAAAGAACACAATGCAAAAAGAATCACTGCATTTGGACTTGTAGAATAAAAGTTATGGCTGTTTGAATGCTACTGGAATTTAAATAAATTTGAAAAAGAAAACAGAGGGACGGTGACATCGATGGCGTATTTTCCTAGGGCGCCACTACTCATACCGCTTCGTGCGCGTAGTGAGTGGCTGACTAGCGGGCCCCGCTAGTCAGGCCGAAGGGAGGGGGAAAGAAACAGAGATGTGCGGCGGTTCGCCGAAGCTTACACCAGCATTGAGGCATCTTGGAGGAAAACGAGAGGGAGGGATCGACGGAGAAGGCTCTTGCGCACCTGCCCGTACCCGTGGCGTGGCAAACAGTGACCGGACGGCGTTGGATTCTTCCTCGCAAGCGGAGGCAGAACACGGTGCTCGCCGGAGATGAGGAAGACGGCGGCTAGGGGCGGCTCCAGAGGCTCGGGCTTGGCGCGTTAGCTTCACAGAGGAGAGGCGGAGGCCCTGGCGGGGTCGCCTCGGCTTGGGAGTGGCCGGAGCTGCGGGGTCGATCCAGAGGGGATCGCCAGCGAGCTCGGCTCAGGGACGGCAGCCCGCGGCCTGCCCGGCCAGGCTGCGGCTTCTAGTGGCTATAGGAGGGAGTGGTGATGAGGTGCGGTACTCCAGGAGGCTGTAGAGGGGGGTTTTATAGGCGGGGCGGCGAGGAGGGCTCGAGCTCCGCCTGAGGACAGCTGTCTCCGGCGCCCGACAACGAATGGTGCCAGAGAGAGGAGGAGAAGGCGACGGGGTTCACGCGGGAGCTGTGCACGGACGCGGACGAGCACAGGAGCAAGGAGGAAAGGGATGAACATAGTGCCCGGGCACTGTGCCATTGGCCGGACTGTGCCCGTGCTCGCTGCGGCGAGCTCCGGCATCGGCGAGCGGCAGGGAGGAGTAAAGGGGGTGGAGACGAGGATGCTCGCGAGGGGGGACACGCTCTGGCGGGTCGAGCAGCAAGCACGTGCGCCACAGAGGCGCTGGCGACGCGCAGAGTGCGCGTTTGGCATGCCAGCACCCTCGGACGAACGCGGTCACCGCGTGGACCGTGACATCAGGCCACATATGCACTAACCATGATGTCTGGCGTGTAGTCCTTAGTAAACTAGGGTGTTACCACGGCTCGGTTTGTTTCCAGGTGCAGTAGAATTGAAATGGTGAAGAGGTTAAGTTTCTGGACAAAAACTTTGAACAGTTACTGTGGTCAAACCACAGGGATTCAAGGGCTGAGCTTTGGGGTTTTACTGACCCTCACTAAGGTGAATAAGCACAGGGAAAACCAACTACATTGGAGCTATTAAAAAGGTAGTTTCTGTAGAAACTACCATTTCAGCACAGAAGTGAAAATATTCTCTGTAGCCAAAATACTTCGAAGAGTGGTGAAATATTTTTGCTCAGAAATGTGCCCTAGGGTCCAAAGAATATTTGGGATTTTTCTCAGGATTTTTAGGGCAACAGAAATGAGGGTTGCTTTGGAGGTTGAAGAGTTTAGCTAGGGTTTTAGGGGCAAAATGAATATTTTTCATTTAAGAAAAATATTCCAAACAATATTGTTGGGTTGGCCAGGGGTGAAATGACGGATTAGAATAGGAGAGGGGGCACTTGGGTGAGAATCAAGGGATGCCCAAGTGATCAAGTCCAAATGGAATGATTCAAAACTCCAAATCCAAAATCTACTCAACTGAAAATAAGCAAAGAAAAGAGGGCAAAAACCAGGCTGTGACAATGTTGCTTGGCCGGTTAGCCAAGAGTGAGATTGTTTTTGGTATTGAGATATTGGTTTATCAGTATGGTAGTAGTTTCATATCCTGTGTAGTAGTTGTTTTTGAATCATGGTAGCTGTTAATTTGATTAACCTGCTTAATGCTATGTTGTTTTCTTGCCTTGATGCTTTTGGTTGTTGTGAGCTTGCAAGTACATTCAATGTACTGACCTCGCGTGTCATGCCAGATTGCAGTAGATGTCGTGATTGCTTGATTGCTTGTCGTGATTTCCGTTCGTGCGAGCCAGATCGTGTCCCAGCCAGAGTCCCTGCGGAGTGGAGTTCACCACCTTCGTCGTTGTTCCGCTGCTACGAGTTGTTCCGCTGCTAGCATAGAGCAAGTGTAGTATCGCAGGCGTACTGTCGTCGTGCTGATGTGTTCCTTGGTAACATCAGACCTTTGTATTTATCCTTTGTAATAAGAGTTGATTTGTTCTATGTCAAGCAGTGTCGTATTCCAAAAGACTTCATCTTGATCTCTGGTCTGGAATACGGGGCGTTCCGGTTTCTCTGAGCCGGGGTGCCACAACGACGCCATGTGAATTGTGGTTTGGCAAGAAACAAAATGTTGTCATTTCTTAAAGTTTGGGGTTGTGATGCTTATGTGAAAAAGCTTCAACCTGATAAGCTCGAACCAAATCGGAAAAGTGTGTCTTCATAGGATACCCAAAGGAAACTGTTTGGTACACCTTCTATCACAGATTCGAAGGCAAGATATTTGTTGCTAAGAATGGATCCTTTCTAGAGATGGAGTTTCTATCAAAAGAAGTGAGTGGGAGGAAAGTAGAACTTGATGAGGTAATAGTACCCTCTCCCGAATTGGAAAGTAGTTTTGCTCAGAAATGTGCCCTAGGGTCCAAAATACACCAAAGAGTGGTGAAATATTTTTGCTCAGAAATGTGCCCTAGGGTCCAAAGAATATTTGGCATTTTTCTCAGGATTTTTAGGGCAACAGAAATGAGGGTTTCTTTGGAGGTTAAAGAGTTTAGCTAGGGTTTTAGGGGCAAAATGAATATTTTTCATTTAAGAAAAATATTCCAAACAATATTGTTGGGTTGACCAGGGGTGAAATGATGGATTAGAATAGGAGAGGGGGCACTTGGGTGAGAATCAAGGGATGCCCAAGTGATCAAGTCCAAATGGAATGATTCAAAAATCCAAATCCAAAATCGACTCAACTGAAAATCAAGCAAAGAAAAGAGGGCAAAAACCAGGCTGTGACAAACCTCCCCCACTTAGAATGAATCTCGTCCTCGAGATTCGGTTGCGTGGGAAAACCATTCTGGATAACATGCCCTTAGAAATTCTTCTGATTCCCATGTTGATTCTGACTCGGTATGATGCATCCATTGAACCTTGTAAAACTTCCGTGACTTACTGCGAGTAACTCTTTCCATCTGATCCAAAATTTTCACTTTCCTCTCTCCGTAGGTCAAATCCTTTGCCAGCTCTATCTCTGTCAAATTGGTCTTTTTCTCGGGTGGTGAGATGCACCGTCGTAGTTGTGAAACGTGGAACACGTTGTGCACATCGGACAGTTCCGGAGGCAGCTCCAACTGATATGCCATAGCACCTACTCGTGTCATGATGGGAAATGGACCAATAAACCTGGGTGCCAATTTTCCACGGGTTTGGAACCTTCTTACTCCCTTCATGGGTGTGACTCGAAGGTAGACATGTTCTCCGGGTTCAAAACTGATCTGTCGGTGCTTTGCATCGTAATAACTTTTCTGTCGTGATTTGGCTAGCTGTAATCTGTCTCGGATCTCCTTGACTTGCTTTTCGGCTTCCAGCATGAGATTTGTTCCAAAAATACGACTGTCTCTGGTTTGAGACCAATTTAATGGAGTGCGGCACTTACGGCCATACAAAACTTCATAAGGTGACATTTTTAAACTGGTCTAGAACCCATTGTTATACGAGAACTCAGCGTACGGCAAGAAATCTTCCCATTGTGGTCCTTGGGCCAATACACAGGCTCGGAGAATACCTTCGAGTATCCGATTTACTCTTTCCGTTTGCCCGTCCGTCAGAGGGTGATAAGCGGTGTTGTATTTTAATTCCGTCCCAAGGGCTTGATGGAGACGGGTCCAGAAAGCAGAGGTGAAAAGTGAACCTCGGTCAGTAGAGATGGTTAGGGGAACTCCATGTAAACTGACAACCTTGGATACATACAGTCGGGCAAGCTCATCTGCTCGGTATGAGGTTTTGACTGGGAGGAAGTGAGCCACCTTGGTTAATGTATCCATTATGACCCATATCGCATTATTGCCTCGTCGGGTCCTAGGTAATCCTATGATGAAATCCATACAGACATCGTCCCATTTCCATTGTGACACGGGCAGTGGTTGGAGAAGTCCGGCTGGTTTCTGATATTCCGCCTTAACCTTGTTGCATATGTCGCAACAGGCCACGAAATAAGCAATGTCTTTTTTCATTCCATCCCACCAGAATATTTGTCGAAGGTCTTCATACATTTTTGTTCCTCTAGGGTGGATTGAATACGAGGACTCGTGGGCTTCTGACAAAATTTTCTGCTTTAGGTCAGCTTGATTAGGCACACAAATTCTTCCCCTGAATCGGAGGGTACCGTACTGATCCTTCGAAAAATCGACTTAATGCGTTTCTGCAGTTTGCTATCGCCGGGCTGGGCCTTGCGGATTTCTTCCTCAAGAGTAGGAGTGACCATCAGAATATTGGCAAGACCAGCCTCAACAATGACCAGGTTGAGCTGAGCAATTTCTTCCTTGAGTTCGGAAGACAGAGATTCCAGCATGACATTTAAACTGACGGGCTTTCGACTGAGTGCATCAGCAACCACGTTGGCCTTACCCGGATGGTAATTTATTCCAAGATCGTAATCCTTGACCAACTCCAGCCATCTTCACTGACGGAGGTTCAAAACCGGCTGAGTAAATATGTATTTGAGACTTTTGTGGTCGGTAAAAGTTTGGCACCTTTTTTCGATGAGGTAGTGTCTCCGAATTTTTAAAGCATGAACTACCGCGGCCAATTCCAAATCATGAGTGGGGTAATTGCCTTCATGGGGTCATAGCTGCCGTGAGGCATAGGCGACTACCTTGCCATCTTGCATAAGCACGCACCCAAGTCCTTGCCAGGAAGCGTCGCAATATACGTCAAAGCTGCGCTAGATATCCGGAGTGTCAATACCGGCGCAGTTGCTAAGCGCTTCTTTAACTCGGTGAAACTTTTCTCACAGTCTGACGTCCATTCAAACTTCTTATCCTTTTTAAGCAACTCCGTCGTGAGCTTAGCAATCTTGGAGAACCCTTCAATAAACCGACGGTAATATCCGGCTAATCCCAGAAAACTCCGGATCTGAGACATGGTGGCGGGTGGCAACCAGTCGAGCACGTCTTTTACTTTGCTTGGGTCCACGACTATTCCTTCAGCCGATAGTACATGCCCGAGGAATCCAACTTGCTTGAGCCAAAACTCGAATTTGCTGAACTTGGCGTACAACCGGTGCTCACGGAGTCGTTGTAGCACTGCGCGGAGGTGTCCTTTATGCTCTTCTTTACTTCTTGAGTAAATAAGTATATCATCGATGAAGACGACCACGAACTTATCAAGGAAGTCCATGAACACTTTGTTCATCATGTGCATGAAGAAGGCGGGGGCGTTGGTGAGGCCGAAGGACATGACGGTATATTCATAAAGACCGTAGCGAGTGGTGAACGCGGTCTTGGGAATATCTTCCTTTTTAATTTTGAGCTGGTAATATCCAGCCCACAAATCAATCTTTGAGAATACCTTGGCTCCACTGAGTTGATCAAACAAATCATCAATTCTTGGCAGAGGGTATTTTTTCTTGATCGTGACATCATTCAACTATCGGTAGTCCACACACATGTGAAGGCTGCCATCTTTCTTGTCCACAAAAATAGCGGGTGATCCCCATGGCGAGGAACTGGGGCGGATATATCCTTTTTGGAGCATTTCATCAAGCTGTTTCTTTAGCTCCACCAACTCGGATGATGGCATCGGATAATATTTCTTGTGTATTGGTATGGTTCCGGGCACCAGTTCTATTGCAAACTCAAGCTCTCGGTCAGGTGGCATGCCTGGCAGTTCTTCTGGGAATACATCGGGAAACTCACTGACCACTGGAATTAATTCCATTTCTGCTATTTCTGTAAAAACCATTTCCTTGGAGGGTATGCTTCTACGAGTAATAAACTTGGTAGCTTGTCCATCTTTTCCGGTCAAGTTGACTTCTCGGGTCGCACAATTTATACATACTTGGTACTGAGTCAGCCAATTCATACCCAGGATAACATCCAATTTTTCAGACTCAATCAGTATCAAAGATGTCGGGAAACTGATTTCGTTGATCCTGACTTCCAGATTACGGCAGACAAGATTGCTTTGAATAATAGATCCCAGGGTTTGTACCAGCATATTCTTGCCCAAAAGCGAACAAGGAAATTTGTTTTGGGCGACAAAACTCCAAGAAATAAAAGAGTGGGAAGCCCCAGAGTCAAATAAAATTACTGCAGGTATGTTATTAATAGGAAACATACCAATGACAACTTCGGGGTTTTCTTGGGCTTCGTCGACTGAAATGTGATGAACGTATCCCGTGACGTCGTGCTGACTTGGACTGGCTTCCAAATAATGGATTTGAGGCTTGAACGTAGCATTGGTCCGGGTGTTCTTGGGACACTGTTTGGCATAATGTCCGGTTTGTCCGCAACTATAACAGGAATTATTGCGCAGGCGATTCTCCATAACTGGGTTGAGCACATCATTCATCACTTGGGTGGTGGTCTTGTTAACATTTTGTTGCCAACTGGGCTGGTATGCCATTGGAGTTGGCTGCCAGGTACGAACCTTCTGCACTAGTTGCATTTCCTTCCTGGGCTCAAACTTGCGTGTGTGATCTTTATGGGCAGACTTAGTATCTGACACGAGTTTGTGTTCCCTTTCAGCAATGAAAGCCTTGTTCACCAGGGTTTGGAAATCTGGAAAATCGAACATGCTGAGAGCACAGCGAAGTTGCGGGTTCAATCCACCAAGAAAGCGGTCCATCTTCCTTTCTTCAGTGGCCACGTCATATTGAGAGTAACATGACAGGTGATTGAAATTTTGTAAATATTCTCCCACTGACTGACTTCCTTGGAGGAGCGCCAGAAATTCATGCTGCTTAGTCTTCATAATTCCCGCAGGGATGTGATATTTTCGGAATTGCTCCTTGAATCTTGGCCAGGTAATTGCTTCATTCTCAGTCCCTATGGCTTTCTCACTTTCACACCATATGGCAGCAGTGCCTTCCAGATAATGTGTTACAAATGGAACTTAATCCTCTTCATCATTTCGAGCAACCTCAAGTTTCTTTTCCATAGTTCTTAACCAATCATCTGCATCCAACGGATCAACGGCCTGACTGAAACTAGGAGGCTTAGTCCTTTGAAAATCAGATAGCTTGGAGTGAGAGGCAGGCGGATTTCCATTCTGTCCAACCATTGCTTGAATACTTCTGAATATTTCCATTAGATCATTGTTTCATCGTTCCTCGAACATACGCATAATTTGCTCAGTGGAGGGCGGATTTGGCGGTGGAGGCGGTGGTGGAACGTACGGCTCGGGTGATTGTCCTGCCTGTCATGCGGAACGCCGAACAGGAGAACCCTCGTGAACGTTGCTACTGCAGCCTCCCTGCGTCATCCTAATATGATTTTTCCCCAAGTCAATGCAACCGAGATGAGAAGCATTCAACAAAAACTGGGGAGAAGCCAGCAACAGAAACCAAGCGAAACCGAAAAGACGAAGAAATATGGCGAATAAAATAAAGTCCAACATAATTATACATAGACTCATACATGAAAGATAACAATCCAGGTCCAACTACCCTCATACATGAAACGAAACATCATGACTAGTACGATTACAACCATACTCCATCCCGACAACTGAGAATACTCACAAGCTCTACTGCTCGGCTTGCGCTGCGGGGTCCTCTCCTGATGCGGACTCGGATCCAGAACTAACGGGGTTAACGGGGACCTCCGGGTTAAAAGTGACACGACGACGCTGCCTCGAGGGCTCTCCCTCTGGGGCAGGTGAAGGGCGGATCATCGGGGTTGCAGGAGTGGCGAGGAGTGAAACCCACTCTGCAGGAGCACTAAGGGGACTCACAATCACGGTGCCCGAGCTACTCGGGGGAGTAACCGGAGAAACAGGGGATCTAGAACTGGCAGGAACGTAGGGAATAAATCCCACAGATGGAGAAGTAGTGGCTGAGCGAGCAATGACTAAAGTAGAGGCCAAAGCAGTACGGGCACGACTCAGCTCACGAGCCAGCTCGTAGATCAGAAGATAGCTAGCAGTGATGTAGCGAGAAAGGTGGCTAGCGACACTATCGGTCCGAATCAATGACAGGGAAACGGACACTGCCATTATCATGGAGAGAAGGGTAGTAATGGAAACCTGGGTGATTCTGCATCCGGACCTCGTTGTAGCGGAGCTCAACAAGTACCTCTAATGCAGCAAACTGGACAGCCTGAGAAGTGGAAGAAGTGTAGCCTCTATGAGAGGTACGAGTGTAAGAACTGGAATTGGAACTGGTGCGCAGATTAACCACGGCGTGATACTCATACACTGAGTCAGCTAGGCGCTCTCGGTACACACGATAGACTGGATCGTCCCCGTGAGGGTACAGCGAATGCCACACGTTACGAAGGAGATGCGGCGACGTGTACGGCATCAACTGCAACTGGCATGGATACAGCACCGGAGCCATCTACACTCACAACCATTAGCGGGTTAGCATAAAAAATATATATATAATCAGTGCATGCAATGCAACAACCAGCTACAGTTATTACCGACACTCAGCTACAACTCGCATCTAGCGTCCAGTTAACTCGACTTAGTCTAGTGTGGCCTACAGTCAGCGCGGCTCTGATACCAAGCGTTGTGGCACCCCGGCTCAGAGCGACCGGTTTACCTTGCATTGCCAGCCCAGAGACCATGTCTTCTGGCAACACACAACAAAATGGTACAGAAAACAATCGCTTTATTCATGCTAGCGGATCATAGTTCATATTACAACAGTTAGCGAGGCCAAGTGGCACACACGGTGCGACTGAACAATATGTACATTATTTAGTGAACATAAAGGGGCCTCGATCATGACAACTACTCGGCAGCGGAACAATGTCATAGCGGGACTCCACAGCACAAGGACACCAACGTGGACACGGTCTAGACTCGGACATCACTCCTTAACAATGGAACTTTCCTGAAATCTGGCATGACATGCCAGGTCAGTACATTGAATGTACTTGCAAGCTCACAATATGCATAAACAAGATGACAGACAATATTATGATATTTATCCCATTTAATCAATAATGCAACTATATAACCAACATGTTGTGACAGTGCTCAACAGATACTCATTCTCCCGACTTGCTTACCAGGTGTGACCAACAAACATAATATTATCAAAACATACTCGTGATCCTTACGGCGATCACAACCCAACCATCTCATGGCCCGTGATCCTTACGGCGATCACAACCCAACCAACTCGTGGCCCGTGATCCTAAAGGCGATCACAACCCGACCAACTCGTGGCCCATGATCCTTACGGCGATCACAACCTGACAACTCATGTCCAACTCAACACGATGACCTCACTGTCATCCTTAGTGCAATTGAGTGTGCATATTTATTAAGTGTTGACCCATGGTGTACCTTACTTTCGAGCGTGGCCGTATCCGTGGACTCGGCTATCGATAGATTAAATACACTCTGTAGAGGTTAGTACACTTTACCCACACTACGGAACCCATGGCCTCACTCTCCCATCCGAGTGGACCAACAGCGTTCCGTCGAAACCATTTCACTGTCATGACACTCTCCCGGCCCCTCCGACTCAGACCCCACTAGGCTAGTCCTGGGTGGCCCCGTGTCTACCTCCAGACACCTCGACCACCATCGTGGCCATGATCCACACTGGGATCCAGTACCAAACTTAACTTAACAACGGGCTCACAAGGTTATGCTTGCCTACCGGTCCAGGGTACAACACACCCATAACCTTCCCTAAATTGAGGTACCGACTAGAGGCACGACAATGAAACGCATTAAGGCCATCCCATACCGGCAAATGTGGTTGCACTTGGAAAGACTCGTTTCAGCGGCACCACGACCCGGTCAACAACATGTTCAAGTTGAATTATTAATCAGCTTCAACTTTAGTGTGAAAAGAAAATAACCGGTGTCATACTGCCATACCATGCATCACTTAACATATGCACCACATAACCATGCAAAAATGCACCAACTACGCTCCCACGGAGCCAACATAAACTCATGCTATTATACTGGTAAAAACCTTTCTTTACTCATACCAGAACTATTTCTAGCAATTATCATCATTTTAACTCATGCAAAAATAATATTCAAATTACTCATCAACTCTATGACCATATTATTTATTTATCACTAGCAACTAAGTTCTCATTATCTTACCAACAATATCTACTTC
The DNA here is from genome assembly GCF_018294505.1 of Triticum aestivum. Taxonomy (NCBI): domain Eukaryota; kingdom Viridiplantae; phylum Streptophyta; class Magnoliopsida; order Poales; family Poaceae; genus Triticum; species Triticum aestivum. Next base: position 217,214,712 of record NC_057801.1, read on the forward strand.
AAACATACTGAAGTTCAAGCATTTTAACATAGCAAGCATATAACAGAATATATTTATTATATAACTAATTTAAATGCATCAATATTCATAAGTTCAAGTATGAAAATCTAAATATTGAAGTGGCACCATGAAAATGTTACTGTGGCTTGCCTTAGTACTGATGAGGTTCACAAGGCTACTGGTGATCCTCAAGACAAGCTGGTTCCTCTGAAAACATTCAAAAACCACAAAAGAAAATATCAAGAAACCTTCTGAAAATTGCCAGAAAATCTAGACAGCAAGGAAAAATCCCATCTTTTGGGAGTTGTTAGATTTTTGGACAAAGAACACAATGCAAAAAGAATCACTGCATTTGGACTTGTAGAATAAAAGTTATGGCTGTTTGAATGCTACTAGAATTTAAATAAATTTGAAAAAGAAAACAAAGGGGGGTGACGTCGATGGCGTATTTTCCCAAGGCGCCACCACTCATACCGCTTCGCGCGCATAGTGAGTGGCTGACTAGCGGGCCCCGCTAGTCAGGCCGAAGGGAGGGGGAAAGAAACAGAGAGGCGCGGCAGTTCGCCGGAGCTTACGACGGCGTTGAGGAATCTTGGTGGAAAACGAGAGGGAGGGATCGACAGAGAAGGCTCTTGCACACCTGCCCGTACCCGCGGCGTGGCAAACGGTGACCGGACGGCGTCGGATTCTTCCTCGCAAGCGGACGCAGAACACGGTGGTGGCCGAAGATGAGGAAGACGGCGGCTAGGGGCGGCTCCAGGGGCTCGGGCTTGGCGCGTTAGCTTCACGGAGGAGAGGCAGAGGCCCTGGCGGGGTCGCCTCGGCTTGGGAGTGGCCGGAGCTGCGGGGTCGATCCAGAGGGGATCGCCGGCGAGCTCGGCTCGGGGACGGTAGTCTGCGGCCTGCCCGGCCGGGCTGCGGCTTCTAGTGGCTATAGGAGGGAGTGGTGATGAGGTGCGGTGCTCCAGGAGGTTGCGGAGGGGGTTTTTATAGGCGGGGCGGCAAGGAGGGCTCGGGCTCTGCCGGAGGACAGCTGTCTCAAGCGCCCGGCAACGAATGGTACCAGAGAGAGGGGGAGAAGGCGACGGGGTTCACGTGGGAGCTGTGCACGGACGAGTACAAGAGCAAGGAAGAAAGGGACGAACACAGTGCGCGGGCACTGTGCCGTTAGCCGGACCGTGCCCGTGCTCGCTGCGGCGAGCTCCGGCATCAGCGAGCGGCAGGGAGGAGTAAAGAGGGGGAGACGAGGATGGTGGCGAGGGGGACACGCTCTGGCTGGCCGAGCAGCGAGCACGCGCGCCACAGAGGCGCTGGCAACGCGCAGAGCGCGCGTTTGGCATGCCAGCACCCTCGGATGAACGCGGTCACCGCATGGACCGTGACATCAGGCAACATATGCAGTAACCATGATGTCTGGCATGTAGTCCTTAGTAAACTAGGGTGTTACCACGGCTCGGTTTCTTTCCAGGTGCAATAGAAGTGAAATGGTGAAGAGGTTAAGTTTTTGGACAGAAACTTTGAACAGTTACTATGGTCAAACCACAGGGATTCAAGGGCTGAGCTTTGGGGTTTTACTGACTCTTACTAAGGTGAGTAAGCACAGGGAAAACCAGCTACATTGGAGCTAGTAAAAAGGTAGTTGTTGTAGAAACTACCATTTCAGCACAGAAGTGAAAATATTTTCTGTAGCCAAAATACTCCAAAGAGTGGTGAAATATTTTTGCTCAGAAATGTGCCCTAGGGTCCAAAGAATATTTGGGATTTTTCTCAGGATTTTTAGGGCAACAGAAATGAGGGTTGCTTTGGAGGTTAAAGAGTTTAGCTAGGGTTTTAGGGGCAAAATGAATATTTTTCATTTAAGAAAAATATTCCAAACAATATTGTTGGGTTGGCCAGGGGTGAAATGATGGATTAGAATAGGAGAGGGGGCACTTGGGTGAGAATCAAGGGATGCCCAAGTGATCAAGTCCAAATGGAATGATTCAAAACTCCAAATCCAAAATCAACTCAACTGAAAATAAGCAAAGAAAAGAGGGCAAAAACCAGGCTGTGACAATGTTGCTTGGCCGGTTAGCCAAGAGTGAGATTATTTTTGGGATTGAGATATTGGTTTATCAGTATGGTAGTAGTTTCATATCCTGTGTAGTAGTTGTTTTCGAATCATGGTAGCTGTTAATTTGATTAACCTGCTTAATGCTATGTTGTTTTCTTGCCTTGATGCTTTTGGTTGTTGTGAGCTTGCAAGTACATTCAATGTACTGACCTGGCGTGTCATGCCAGATTGCAGGAGATGCCGTGATTGCTTGATTGCTTGTCGTGGTTTCCGTTCGTGCGAGCCAGATCGTGTCCCAGCCAGAGTCCCTGCGGAGTGGAGTTCAGCACCTTCGTCGTTGTTCCGCTGCTACGAGTTGTTCCGCTGCTAGCATAGAGCAAGTGTAGTATCGCAGGCGTACTGTCGTCGTGCTGATGTGTTCCTTGGTAACATCAGACCTTTGTATTTATCCTTTGTAATAAGAGTTGATTTGTTCTATGTCAAGTAGTGCCGTATTCCAAAAGACTTCATCTCGATCTCTGGTCTGGAATACGGGGCGTTCCGGTTTCTCTGAGCCGGGGTGCCACAACGACGCCATGTGAACTGTGGTTTGGCAAGAAACAAAATGTTGTCATTTCTTAAAGTTTGGGGCTGTGATGCTTATGTGAAAAAGCTTCAACCTAATAAGCTCGAACCAAATCGGAAAAGTGTGTCTTCATAGGATACCCAAAGGAAACTGTTTGGTACACCTTCTATCACAAATTCGAAGGCAAGATATTTGTTGCTAAGAATGGATCCTTTCTAGAGAAGGAGTTTCTATCGAAAGAAGTGAGTGGGAGGAAAGTAGAACTTGATGAGGTAATAGTACCCTCTCCTCAATTGGAAAGTAGTTCATCACAGAAATTAGTTCTAGTGATTCCTACACCAATTAGTGAGGAAGCTAATGATGATGATCATGAAACTTCAAATCAAGTTACTACCAAACCTCGTAGGTCTTCCTGAGTACGGCCCGCACCAGAGTGGTATGGTAATCCTGTTCTGAAGTCATGTTACTAGACCATGATGAATCTATGAACTATGAGGAAGCGATGATGAGCCCAGATTCCGAGAAATGGCTTGAGGCCATGAAATCTAAGATAGGATCCATGTATGAGAACAAAGTGACTTTGGTGGACTTGCCTGATGATCGGCAAGCCATAGAGAATAAATGGATCTTCAAGAAGAAGACTGGCGCTGACGGTAATGTTACTGTCTACAAAGCCCGACTTGTAACGAAAGGTTTTTGACAAGTTCAAGGAGTTGACTATGATGAGACCTTCTCACCTGTAGCGATGCTTAAGTCTGTCCAAATCAAGTTAGCAATTGCTGCATTTTATGATTATGAAATTTGGCAGATGGATGTCAAAACTGCATTGAAGAAAAGTTGTATATGATGCAACCAGAAGGTTTTGTCGATCCAAAGGGTGCTAACAAAGTGTGCAAGCTCCAGCGATCCATTTATGGACTGGTGCAAGCCTCTCGGATTTGGAATAAACGCTTTGATAATGTGATCAAAGTATATGGTTTTATACAGACTTTTGGAGAAGCCTGTATTTACAAGAAAGTGAGTGGGAGCTCTATAGCATTTCTAATATTATATGTGGATGACATATTGTTGACTGGAAATGATACAGAATTTCTGGATAGCATAAAAGGATAATTGAATAAGAGTTTTTCAATGAAAGACCTCAATGAAGCTACTTACATATTGGGCATCAAGATCTATAGAGATAGATCAAGACGCTTAATTGGACTTTCACAAAACACATACCTTGATAAAGTTTTGAAGAAGTTCAAAATGGATCAGTCAAAGAAAGGGTTCTTGCCTATGTTACAAGGTGTGAAGTTGAGTCAGACTCAATGCCCGACCACGGTAGAAGATAGAGAGAAAATGAAAGTCATTCCCTATGCTTCAGCCATAGGTTCTATCATGTATGCAATGTTGTGTACCATACCTGGTGTGTGCCTTGCTATAAGTATAGCAGGGAGGTACCAAAGTAATCCAGGAGTGGAGCACTGGACAGCGATCAAGAACATCCTGAAATACCTGAAAAGGACTAAGGATGTGTTTCTCATTTCTGGAGGTGACAAAGAGCTTGTTGTAAATGGTTACATCGATATGCAAGCTTTGACACTGATCCGAACGACTCTAAGTCGCAATCCGGATACGTATTTATATTGAATGGTGGAGCTGTCAGTTGGTGCAGTTCCAAGCAGAGCGTCATGGCGGGATCTACGTGTGAAGCAGAGTACATAGCTGCTTTGGAAGCAGCAAATGAAGGAGTCTGGATGAAGGAGTTCATATCTGATCTAGGTGTAATGCCTAGTGCATCGGATCCAATGAAAATCTTTTGTGACAATACTGGAGCAATTGCCTTGGCAAAGGAATCCAGATTTCACAAGAGAACCAAACACATCAAGAGACGCTTCAATTCCATCCGACATCAAGTCGCGGAGGGAGACATAGAGATTTGCAAAATACATACAGATTTGAATGTTGCAGACCCGTTGACTAAGGCTCTTCCACGAGCAAAACAAGATCAGCACCAAGACTCCATGGGTGTTAGAATCATTACTTTGTAATCTAGATTATTGACTCTAGTGCAAGTGGGAGACTGAAGGAAATATGCCCTAGAGGCAATAATAAAATTGTTATTTATATTTCGTTATATCATGATAAATGTTTATTATTCATGCTAGAATTGCCTCTAGTATGCCTCTACTGGGCTAGCTCGTTAATCAAAGATGGTTATGTTTCCTAACCATAGACATGTGTTGTCATTTGATGAAAGGAATCACATCATTAGGAGAATGATGTGATGGACAAGACCCATCCATTAGCATAGCATTATGATCGTTACAGTTTCATTGCTAGTGCTTTCTTCATGACTTATACATGTTCCTTAGACTATGAGATTATGCAACTCCTGAATACCAGAGGAACAACTTGTGTGATATCAAACGTCACAACGTAACTGGGTGATTATAAAGATGCTCTAAAGGTGTCTCCGAAGGTGTTTGTTGGGTTGGCATAGATCAAGATTAGGATTTGTCACTCCGTGTATCGGAGAGGTATCTCTGGGCCCTCTCGATAATGCTCATCACTATAAGCCTTGCAAGCAATATGACTAATGAGTTAGTTGCGGGATGAAGCATTACGGAACGAGTGAAGAGACTTGCCGGTAACGAGATTGAACTAGGTATGATGATACCGACGATCGAATCTCGGGCAAGTAACATACCGATCACAAAGGGAACAACGTATGTTGTTGTGCGGCTTGATCAATAAAGATCTTCATAGAATACATAGGAGCCAATATGAGCATCCAGGTTCCGCTATTGGTTATTGATCAAATATGTGTCTCGATCATGTCTACATAGTTCTCGAACCCGTAGGGTCCGCATGCTTAACGTTCCATGACAATTTGTATTAAGAGTTATGTGTTTTTAATGACCGAAGTTTGTTCGAAGTCCAAGATGAGATCACATACATGATGAGGAGTCTCGAAATGGTCGAGACATAAATATTGATATATTGTAAGGTTATGTTCGGACACCGGAAAGGTTTTGGATTGGTTCGGACATTTTTCGGAGTACCGGGAGGTTACCGGAACGCCCCGGGGGAAGTAGTGGGCCTTCATGGGCCTTAGTGGAAAGGAGAGGAGGGCCGCAGGGTGCCACCCCCACCCGCCCCTAGCAAGTCCGAATTGGACTAGGGAGGGGAGCGCCCCCCCCCCCTCTTTCCTTCTCCCTCTCCTCCTCCTTCCCTCTCTCCCCCTCTTAGAAAAAGGAAGGGGACTCCAACTAGGATCGGGAATCCTAGTTGGACTCCCCCTATGGCGCGCGCCCGTCCTGGTTGCCGGCCTCCTCCCTCCCTCCTTTATATACGGGGGCAAGGGGGCACCCCAAAGCTCAACAGACAATCTCTTAGCCGTCTGCGGTGCCCCCCTCAATAGTTTAACACCTCAGTCATATCATCGTAGTGCTTAGGCGAAGCCCTGCGCCGGTAACATCATCAACACTGTTGCCATGCCGTCGTGCTGACGAAACTCTCCCTTGACCCTCTACTGGATCAAGAGCTCGAGGGACGTCATCGTGCTGAATGTGTGCTGAACACGGAGGTGTCGTACGTTTGGTACTTGGATCGGTTGGATTGTGAAGATGCTCGACTACATCAACTGCGTTACTAAACGCTTCCGCTTTCAGTCTACGAGGGTACGTGGAAACACCCCCTTCTCGTTGCTATGCATCTCCTAGATAGATCTTGCGTGATCGTAGGATTTTTTTTTGAATTACTACGTTCCCCAACACTTCTCTCCGTAGAAACTCCACCTATAAAAATGTCTTGTCTATTTATAAATAGCTAAAACGCACATATTTGCATTTATGTGACATCTCAACAGCTCAGCTCTCAAGTTGAGTATTTAATGCATGATGAATATCAATTTCCCTTTGGGGCCACCTTAAGGAGAGACATGTTTTCATAAGCATCATACGAATGAGTATTCATTCGTCTTAAGGACTTCAAGTCCGGTGAGGCTTACAATTATGTTGTCTATAAATCAACACTAAGTTGTGATTATGTGATAAGTCTTAGATCTTGATCTGATTGTATGTCCTTACTGCACTTTACATTCTTCTACGATGGTAAAAGAAATACCATCTTTATTTCAGGGTGAAAATATGATGAACTTCTTGTGAAGAATCATCTGGTACACCCCAATGGGTGCTATACCATTACCTGAAATTCGTGTTGGTGATTATAGTACTAAGAAATTCTATGGTTAGAGAACCACGAGGAGTTGAACATAAAGCGAATAAAAGAAGACAAGCAGAAATGGAGTGTATATCTCTCAAAATAATGGACCATTTAAATAGATGATCCCGAGGACAACTATCAAGTTCGTCAAAGGGTGGTTGTACGAAATATTGTACCAATGATTACCAAATTGTCCAGTATTAGGTTGAATCAAACCACCAACTCATTGATAAAGGCAAATGAGTTAAATGGGATAAGTTTGAAGTTATACTTCAAATGGACAACCAGAAATAATTCTGGACAACAGAAGGAGAATGAACTCCTCTACATTGATGATATGCTTGCAAAATGATATATCCAAGATATTTTGGAGATCTCTGTACTCTCCTAGTTATCCCGAGATATCATTAGCCTATTATTATACTACTACAGGTAGTATAATTTGCAACATCTTGTCCATGGGACATGATAGTTGTGAGAAACTGAGTGTATGAATCAATTCATACTCAATATTGTTGCGTACACAATAACTTTTCTTCCTTTATCAGTATGGTATGAGGACGATTAGAAAAATTATTGATAATTCTTTTGTCCCCAAGAAAGTTGCAATATTCCCAACAATCACCAGATTTTAAGTGCACTACACATGTCATGAGGGGAGTTAGTTTTAAGGCACTCTCACCTTAAAATTTGAAATGATCTGGTTTCACATTCAAGAATATATGTGAATTGCTCAACCATTGTCTAGGTTATGTTGGCACTACATGGTATTTGTGGATGCATCTAGAAGATGGTCTTAGGTGTGTATCATCCACACAAAACCACGCGTTACTGAAATAATTGCTCAAATTGACGAATTTAGAGAAAATTATCCTACACATGGGATAATACCATTGGAATGGAAATGTCATTAAATTTGATTCGCGAGCATTCAATCGTCATATTCAGTACATTGTGCACATAAACAAAATGGTGTGACTAGATCTCTTCCCAAAGAGAGTCAAAATTGCATAGCCACTATTGCAGAATTGTGATGAGCCAAACTTTTGTTGGTTGTAACATGTAGTCTCAAACGTTGCATAGTTAGTCTAAATGAGATCAAACGCATATACTGCATACCCTTGTAGTTTGTACATGGAAATAAGTGAAGTATTTCCCATCTGCAGTAATTTGGTTGCGTACCGATATCACCACCCCAGTGTACATCAAGGGCCTTCACATATATTTGGGATCTATGTGAGTAATAACTGTTGTATGATTGTTAATCCGTCACATACCTTAACCCTAGTGAGGGAGTTATTTGCAGCTCGTGCGCTGATTGCTTTTGCAATAAGGACATTTTCTAGCATTAGGGGGAGAAATGTACCACATAGAATGCCAGGGGATGCATAAGATATGCCGTAGACATTCCACATACTTAAGAATCTAAACTAGAGGTTCAGGTTATGTGAAAGTTTCAACATATTGCAAATATCTGCCATATACATTTACTTATGACAAAGGTGACACTAAAGTCTAGTACCAGAATGAGTGGATACCTAATAACTACTCGTATCCCCAGATGGGAACAAGAGGGGGAGAATTCTGGTCACATGAGATTAAGTTCTCATATGTTTCTGCAGAAATAGAGAAAATGGTCTCCTTCGTTAGTAAATGTGATTCAACCTAGGTTTAATGACACAAGATGGGTGCGCGTCATCCAGAGCCCAACACATATGTCCACACATTTTTTTGGTGATGGGACATCGAAACACCTTGACTCCGTTGTTATGGGAAACACAAGGAGTTAAGTGGCGTAACGAGAATTCCACAAATGATGTCGATTCATGAGAATCGCGTATGAAAAGTCTACATACATTGACATAAAATTCTTCTTGAGAATTATTGAAATCCTTTTTGGCCCTGAACCAAAATCCATGGAGAGTGCTGTTTACACTTATATTGGGTCAAATGAAAGAAAGCAATTTAGGAAGATTAGCACTCGCTCATCAAAAGAGAGGTGTTTACGATAGTAAAACCTGCTCCTCATAAGTATCTTCCGTAGAGAAGAGAAATGATTTTTCATTCGGAAATGAAAATAGATGAGGTAGTGAGAAAGCGAGGCTTGTAGCACAAGGGTTTTCACAGAGACCCAACATCTGTTATGATGCAGCGGAATTATGTTTTGATACTAATTGGCAGTATAAATACATGTGGCTGATGTATGTAGTGGCTACATACTCGCATAGATCATTTAGTTCAGATATACATATTGAATTCATGGAAAGGGCTTAATATTATGAATCCAATGATAAATCGCAACATGTTTGTGTGAAGCTTCAGAAGTCATTCTATGACTCAGAAGAGGTCAGAGAGTTGTGTGGTACAACCCACTAAGTGAGCTACTCCTTGATAAGGATTACTCTAGTACTAATGATTGTTGATGTGTATTCATGAAGATATCATGAATTGGATTTACATCATCTTAGTGATGTGGATGATCTTATCATCAATGTCTATACCAGACATATGAGATACGCACAATCATTTTAAAACGATATTTGGGTCAAACCAAATGATGCTAAGTTTATAGAGCATATTCCCTAGGGAATAAATGTATACCATTCTTCATATATCTATAAATATTGGATATATCAAAGACACATGTGGTCATATTATACCTGACATGGGATACAAGCCCATTTAGACCGAGGGGAGATGGTGAAGTGATAGTGGACCTGAAGTTCCATATCTTAATACCATCAGAGCACTCATGTATCTTGCAAAATAAGCCAGGCCTGACATTATATTTGTTGCAATATATTGAGAGTGCAATCCCCAGTAAAGGTATAATGGTTGATATAAGGTATATCCTTAGATATGTCCAAGACACAAAAGGTCTTGATTAATTCGATCTGGAAAATCAAGATGGCACCATGGTGTGACATCGTGATAGTGGCTAATAACCTGATCCCAACGGTGTCATATCAAAGACTGGATTTACTGGAAGAGTATTCTGAGGGGAGCCTTCAGAATAGACTTCAAATGGGTCCTTCGAGAGATCATTCTGCTGTAATTATTTTATTCGAAGCATTACAAGATGTGTATGGCTTCTCAGAATGACTGCCTACATGTGAAATCATGTGGAGATTCATTGAAATATCAATTCACTTGTATTGCTTACGGGTTATATTTATCCTCGCTAATTACAGAAATGTAGGAGTGTAATCCGCAAACAAATTATTGTGATATTCGCAATGTCTGTACCAACGTTTATATTCCAGAATCAGGTTTGTGGAATTGGTATGAGACAACATTGATGTTTGCAAAGTTCAAGGGGAGTAAAAATCCCAAGTTATAACATGTTGGTGATCTTCAGATCATTCATATTGTACTCCTTCTCTTTATGAGTTTTCCAGGATGTTTCTCATATAAGGTTTTTAACGAGACAATATAAATACAAGTGCGGATATATGCCATTTGGTTTCTCCTTATATTTTTCCCACTTGGTTTAGGGTTATTGCGGGAGTTTTCAGTTTGCAATA
>NC_057801.1:217225298-217229504 GCF_018294505.1 Triticum aestivum
TGAGAAATAAAACATGTGATCAATTATATGGGAGGGATGCCTCCCGGGAGGTGTTTCTTGGGGGAAAGGTGTCTCCCCAACACACCCCTTCATCATGTATATAAGTGGGTCTCCCACAGTGCAATGGAATGAGTGAATCATTTGAACTCTTCATTTGTCTTATGCTTTCGCTCTACAACAGAATTGATACCTTAGGGGCTCGGATTCCTTTTACTGACGGGACGAGGAGGGGCTACCTTGCGCAAGCGGACGATGAACAAATAATACGAGGGCTGGGTGGGGAAAGACGGATGCGAGAGCAGAAAGAGTCCACACCGATTCGACAGGTGTCTGTATTTATTTCCCTAGATTGATTTTTTCATAGGTTTCCTAGATAGATTGGATCAATCCCCTTTTTAAAGAGTCCACGTCGATTCGGCAGGTGTCTGTATTTCTTTTCCGGGTCGATTCCCTTTTTAAATTCTCAACCGTCAATTTTATAGTTAAGAGCAATTAATGGATATGGAGAACTAAGAAGGCTTTCTCCTTTTAGTATTATATATAGTAGAAGAGCCCGTGTGTTGCAACGGGAAAAAAAATAACACTCGTCCCTAATCCAAGAATCATGACTCAAGACCTCAATAGGTCCATGTCCTTTATTTGAACATCACATCAATGCCCACACAACCACAACACGTTTGAATGTGTCAATCCTATCTCTTTCTCAGCATAAGATCAGAAATTTGCTTTTTTTTCCTGTGAGGTTTTGCCGTCGCGTGCATGTGTGGTAATAGATGGTTTCTTTCATCTTTAATTTGGTTTTGCTGAGTTGTTCATTTTCTATCTGGATCTGCAGCGGTACGAAATAAAGACGGATCATGCACTATTTATTAAGGTTGCATCCAAAACAACATTTTAAAAATGTTTAACGGGTAAAATAACATAATATTCAGATTCTACACATTTTTTGATCAAATTTCATATATAACACATTAAAATTGTTTTTTCTGTTTAAAAGATATGATTATTCTTAAAAACATATGATATGAATTGCGGGTTGAATTTAGGAAACAACAAAGGGCTCTTTGCACAACATGTAGTTATCAAAAACTATACTGCAGTTTAATTACTAGTAACTATAGAGGGTTTTCTACAAAATTATGTGACGGACGACCAGGACGACGACCGGAAGCATTCCCTACTTTATTATTAGCTTTACTTTATTTATTACTCCCTCCGTTTACTTTATTTATTACTCCCTCCGTCACAAAATAAGTGTCTTGAGCTAGTATAAAATTGAGACACTTATTTTGTGACGGAGAGAGTATTAGGCAAGAGAGATAGAGATTAGGAGTATAGAGTGGCGTTTGAGTTCTGCTCTGTATCCTTTCAACTCTGTCCCAGGGAAGCTAATGTTGTTGCAAACGAATTAGCCAAAATAGCTATATCACCTTTTCGTAACTACTTCCTCTGTTGATTAAGGATGTAAACATGGTTACTAGTTACGAAGAGGAAATCCTGTTATACAAAATACATCAATTGGTCCAAAGTACACCCGAAAGGTAAGCTTTTCCAATGCACCCAGAATAAAAAATTAAGACAAGACAGACCAATACTAAAAAGTATTCCTGGTTTCTTCTATCTGCCGAACAATTCCTAGCATAAGCTCTTCACTCTTCAACAAATATCTTTTCTTTAGCTTGCTCAAGTCTTATATTCTGTAACTTCTCGCTGAGTTCCAGACTGCAGCAAACGAATCAAAGTTAGACCGCGAGAAAACCAATGCAGCTCGTTACAGGAACAAATTCATTCAGGTAGGTGGCAGGCACCAATATGTACAACCCTAGGCCAGACCCTACAGCAAGCTGTCTGAACAAATAGCACAGGCAGACCAAGCCACATCAATAATTATAACCATAATTTCATTGACTTTGCAAAATAGTCTTTACAGCATGAGTGCCGTAGATTTGGGAACTAACGTCTGCATGACTAGTTCAGAACCTACAATGTAGTACTATCTATCAGCTTTGATTGACTACAATAAAAGTTGATTCAACTCAACATAGCTCATTTGTGGAGCTAGTGATACGAACATGTTGATAGGCTGATTGGCTCTTGAGTGCAACATTAACGGTGTTGTCAATTTGTAGGGGCTGTTTCGATTGATGCCATTATGCGCCCCACCAAAAAATTGGCGTTGACCCAGCCCCTGGTACTCATTTGGATGGATGCCAAAATTTTGGTGCGCCCAAAACCTTCACAGTATGCTAGTTCATTTTCCTGCCAACCTTTTGGCAATCAGTGGGCAGCCAAAACGATCGCCGATTATTTGGCAAGCCAACGGTTGGCAAGGCCAGCATTGGCTCAAACCAAACAGCCCCGTAATGCATCCAGAGGATGATTAATGCTATTTAGCATACGTAGAATTGTTATTCATGTAGTGTAAACAACATGCAGTAGTATTCAACATTTGTCCTCACTCATGTAATAGTGTGAACACAAACATGATACTATAAATTATCATATTCTAGCGGCTCTGATAGATCCGGAAGGAACCAAAATAGATAAGTATAAAACTTGACAGTACTTTTTTGCCTCCAAAGTCATAACGAATATAGTTCAACGGCATGACTTCCTTTCATTAGCCGAGCAAACTACATAGATCGTGCTTACCAAATCTAGTGACAATTTGAGAGCACATGGCAAATTGTACATGTTTAACACCCAACTGGATGCCAGTAAAACAGACAAATCACGGGTCTACAACAGATGTCAAAAGTATAATCGCAGATTACTATTTGAATTAGAACTCATCATTTGCAGAACTGACCAGCCCGTTTAGAGAGTGTCTTGCTATATTTTTGCATAGTAAACCACAGTTCACAGGATTGATTAGGCACTGAGTTTTAGATTTTGTTATCTTAATTTGATGTGCTAATTTGCCAAGCCACAAAGCACCTTACTTTGTTGAATTTCAAAATCTACAAGAACACAAATAACAATAACAAGTAATATTTTCCTAGCTAATACTACCAAGTGGTAACATTTCACATTAATGGTGAGGCCAAGAGTAAATACTGGCAGAGATGAACATGAGGCAATGTTACCTTCTGATGGCATGCTGGTCCAAGTATCGGGTGAACGGGCTGGGAACAAAGGAGTAGCCAGGAAATGATCTCCAGTGGGCCATGTCAATGGAGCATTTCTCTTCTTCTTCTTCTTCAAAGATGTAGAGACTGGTTGACCCCAGCACTTCCTTCTTCATGTCAATCTCAATCAGCCAGAAAAGTTTATCGGTTTTGCTAAAACTCATTCAGCTGAGAAATAAAATGGTCTCATTCACTTTTCCATCCGTCGGATCCAGATGCGCCGTGATTTGTGTTTGTCGACGTGGAGAGCTTCGCATCGACGGGGGCGCGACCCATCTGGTGTTCGGCTCACGGCCTGTCCCCTTTTTTTTTTTTGTAGTCCGGCCCAGACCGTTTTCGACGCAGAAGCCCAGGCACTCTGTTTATAGAAGGCACTCTGTTTATATCATCGGCCTCTCCACTCCGTTTTTTCTTCTCTGTGCCGGCTGAGATAAGGAGAGCCTAGTGCGGGAGATCGCCGATGGCGGCGTCTACTGGTGTGGGAGATCGGCGGCGGCGGAGTTTCGAAGTAAGGAATCCGCCAGATCTGTAGAGGTTCCTTGTTGTTTGTTCTTCTTCTTCTTCCCTCTTTTCTTGTTGTTTGTAGAGATTCGTTTTCTAGGGCATAGAGGTGGTAGTTTCCAATCAGAAATGGGGTGGCTGTTTTGAAGGACGTGGAAGCACATTCATTTTCCATGCAGGGATTCACCCAAATAGGAGAAATGGATCTGCTTTTTGCTGAACCATAAAGTTCAGTTAGGATAAGTGATTCACAAGTCATGTTCTTTTGTGTTTTTCTTCCTGGATGAAGATGTTGTGTAGAGTAGGATCCTAATACAGTTTTGTTGTTTGAATGTATGTACTGAATTGTGTGTGTGTGTGTGTGTGTTCTCCATTCGTGGCCCCTAGTTTGCAAGTTGACCATCAACTCGCACTAGGGAGATGTGTGTGTGTGTTTTCTCGTGGGTCCCTAGTTGCATGTCAATAACCGTCTCGCAACTAGAAGTGCGTGCGTGTCCTTTTGTCAAGGGGCCCTCAGCTGCATCTCAACCATCGACTTGTAACTAGGGGGGTGTGTGTGTGTTTGTTGAGGACCCCT
>NC_057801.1:217231176-217232066 GCF_018294505.1 Triticum aestivum
TGTTTGTCAAGGGTTCTCTAGTTGCAAGCATCGACTCGCTACTAGGGGATGTGCGTTTGTTGAGGATCCCCAATTGCAAGTTGATAACCGACTTGCAACTAGGAGTGTTGTGTGTGTTTGTCTATTTGTCAAGGGGGTCCCTAGTTGCATGTCAAGCATCGACTCGCAACTGTGTGTGTGTGTGTTTTATTCGTGGCCCCCAGTTGCAAGTTGACCATCAACTCGCAACTAGGGGTTGTGTGTCTATTAAGGACCCCTAGTTGCAAGCTGTGCATCGACTCGGAATTAGGGTGTGTTGTGTGTGTGTGTGTTTTATTCGTGTCCCCTAGTTGCAAGTTAACCACCAACTCGCAACTAGGGGTCTTCTCTCTCTCTCTCTCTCTCTCTCTCTGTGTGTGTGTGTGTGTGTGTTTTGTTGTGGCCCCAGTTGCAACCCGCTCATCGACTCGCAACTAAGGATGTGTGTCTCTGTGTGTGTGTGTGTGTAGAGGGTCACTAGATGCATGTCGATAATCGACTCACAACTAGAGGTGTGTGTGTGTCTTTTTGTCAAGGGTCCCCAGTTGCATGTTGACCATCAAACTCGCAATTAGCAGGTGTGTGTTTGTTGAGAACCCCCAATTGCAAGTTGACCATCAACTTGAAATTATGGGTGTGTGCGTGTGTGTGTGCACGGATGTGTGTGTGTGTGTGTCTTTTTCTCAAGGGGTCCCCAGTTGCATGTCAAGCATCGACTCGCAACTAGGGGTGTGTGTGTTTGTTGAGGACCCCCAGTTGCAAGTTGTCCATCGACTCGTAACTAGGGAGGGTGTGTGTGTGTCTTTTTGTTGAGGGTCCCCAGTTGCAAGTTGCTCATCGACTCGCAACTAGGGGGGTCTGTGTTTTTGTTG
>NC_057801.1:217232344-217266983 GCF_018294505.1 Triticum aestivum
TGTTAAGGGGTCCCAGTTGCAAGCCGCTCATCGACTCGCAACTAAGGATATGTGTGTGTGTGTGTCTTTTTATGAAGGGGTCCCAGTTGCATCTCAACCATTGACTCACAACTAAGGGGTCCCAAGTTGCAAGTAGCGGAGTGCGTGTTTGTCGAGGGACCCCAGTTGCAAGCCGACCATCGACTTGCAACTAGGAGCGGGACGGGGGTGGTATATTTGTGTGTTTGTTTTCTGTACAAACCCTTATTTTTTTTGTACGAACCCTTATTTTTTTGCAAGTCAACCACTGAAATCGCGATTGAGAGGTGCCGGTGTCTGTGTGTGTTTGTTGAGGACCGATTCAACCAGTTCCAAGTCGATGCTCGACTCGTATCTTTTTACAACTATTTCCATTTTTTGATAGATTTTTTTTCCTTTTTTGATGGAACAAAACAAAGGATTTTCTACTTTTGTTTTTAATATAACTGCATTAATTTTTTTATCAAATATTATTTCATGGTATGATCTCGTGTATGTTTTTTTTACACAAACAACCTTTTGTGAAGGAGCCTAAAGGCCATTTTTTGAACTCAACTATATTTTTTTGGAGGGTTTTTCTGAAAGATGTCCAAAGTTTGCAACGGATAACACCAGGTTGTGCGGCTCTGCTTCTATCTCTTTTTTTGCTGGCACTGTTTGAATCGGTGGGAGAGAGAGCTAGGCAGAGACGGGGGCGAGTACATCGAAGCCGATGGCCTGCGATGTCGCCGCCGACGAGCCACCCGCCATCCCCACCGTACTGGAGCTTCGCGCGCTCGACTAGGCCCCCGTCGTCTTCCCCGTCCAGGAGCCCCGCGCGCGGGACAAGTCCCCCGCCGTCTGCACCGTCCGGGAGCTCCGCGCAGCTGACGCGCCGTCCGCCATGGGCAGGGCCCCCGATCTCTGCGCCGACGACACAGAGCACGTGGCACACGATCGAGTAAGACCAAGTCCACATCACGCTATCTTGATTCTTTTTTTGTTTGTTTGTTTGTATGCAGAGTTCCACTTTTGGTTCCGCTCTGTTCAACTCAGCTCCGCAAATTGAACTGTAGAATGCGTCGGCTCGCTGGTGAATTTTTGTGTAGCTCACGTTGGAGTAGGGGGTTGGGCAGCAGGGGAATGAGGTTTTTGATTCATTGAACCAGGAATTTCTATTTGGTAGAAGTCTGTATCCGCTAGAGAAATTGTACAGCAAGTCTGAATTTGTTAGATTCAGAGTACCATAGCATTTCTGAACTTTTTTAGAGTGTGGTTATGTGGCAAGGGAGGGGGGGGGGTGATTTTAGGTGTTTCTCCCTAGGGAAGGGCTTTTTATGATGATCAAAGTGTTTGAACAGACCAACAACCAAAACAAACAACGACAAAAAAAGCACTGACAAGCAAAAAAGTAACAAGCAAAAGAGGCCCGTTATTGTGTTTTTTTTACCAAGGAGAAGGACAGTGCGGGCCTGCGAGGGAAACGGGCTGAGACAAGAAAAGGGAATGTCATGCATACGTCATCTGAATGAGACCATTTTATTTCTCATTCGAATGAGTTCCAGGCGCTCCCTAGATCGCAGCTGCTGGAGACGGGTACGGGTGGAAGTACAAATCCACGTCCGGGTTCTTGTCCCCACCATCGAAGCAAGGCGGGAGTCGCATGAGACAAGGAGACTTCTCTGAGTCAGAGGCTGTGTAGAGGAAATAGTCCATGGGGTAATAGTAGAATGCCGGACAGCTATCTCCAACGAAGGGGGCCTGCGCCTGGAAAAGTATGGAGCGGCCGTGAGCCGCGATGATGAACGGCTGACTCACCTGGCTCAACGACGCCGTCATGAATCGCTCGGGCCAGTGGAGGTAGAGACGGGACACAGCGGGCGGTTCAGCAACCCTGAGAGAGACGGCGATGCTTATGTTGGTGCAGGTAGAGGAGATCGCCGATTGCGTGCCGTCCATTACCTCCTCCGCAACAGCCTCACCCGCGTACGCCTTGTAGTGGACGAAGCGATCTAGCATCACCCAGCGAGGGTGAGAGCGGGAGAGCTCCGCACCGGGTGGCGGATGAAGACGCCGACGAGCAGCCATGTCGTACGGAACAGGAAGCAGACGGAAGGTCAGAACGGATCTAGGGTTCGTCTCGAGAGGAAGGTCTCGTTTCTTTTCTTTTTGATGATTCAGGGGAGAGGGGAAGAATGCCTTCCGCTGTTGGTTGCGGCGGCCTGCGAAGGGGTAGGGTTGGGAGTTCCTTTCTGAAGGGCAGATGGCGGTGCCGGGCCGTTTCATGGGCCAAAGTCTCGGTGCGTCTTAACTGTCGGCAACAGAGACAATCCGCCGGGAGCCCCCTATTTGGCGCGTGAGGCACCCTCGCGTCGTTTTCGTTTTTTCTTTGTTTTTTTACTTCTGTTTTTTTAGGGGTTTTACTTCTGTTTTTTATTCTATATTAAAATAATTCGGGATCACAACAAGTTCTGATTTTCTAAACAGAGAATTATTAAAAACAGTTCTTGAATTCAAAAAATGTTCACGATTTATATAAGAATGAACATTTCTCTAATTTTAGCAAACATTTTTTTAATTTTGGTGAATAATTTATATGAGCATTTTTAATACTTATGTACAATTTTTCGTATTCGATTAACATTTTTTGAATTTGATGAACAAGTATTCAAGAACTTTTTTGAAAAATGACGAACACATTTTTAATTCAATGGACACTTTTTGAGTTTGATGAAAACTTTCTAAAAACAGTGAAAAATAATAATTTGATGAACATATGCTTAGTTCGATGAGCAAATTTGAATTGTGATGAACATTTTTTAAATCTGATGAACCAAAAATTGAGTTCGATGAACATTATTTGCATTCTTGAACATTTTTTACATGGTTGAACATTTTTTGAGTTTTATGAACAAAAAATATTCATAGATTTGAAACGAAAAATCGCAAAAAAAAGTAATGAAAAAAATAGATGATAAAAAGGAAAATATAAAATAAAGAAAAAAAATAAAACCGAAAGGAAAAAAGGAAATAAATAAAAAGGAAAAAAGAAAAAAAATAGAATATAAAAACTAAAAAGATAAAGATAAAAAATGGCAGAGAAAACATTGAAAAGAACTTCCCGAAACCGGTGGGGAATAAACTACTTAATGGGCCGGCCTATACAAATGATCGGGAGCTCAGGGGTGCGCGCTATGTCGCTAGCACGCGACCCGCGCGCCAAATAGGACCTGCCCAGTCCGTCGACGACAAATATAGTCATGGATTCACCGAAGCAAGCGTCCACTTGGGTCGGCCCACGTACGGGATTCGCGTGATTTTTCATTAACTGTTGTTCCCTCGTTGTTTCGGGAGCTCCAATTTCGCGCTTCGGGCGCTGGCAAACATCCCAGCGCGCACCCACTCCCCTCCCACTCGCCCCTCATGGGCTGCTCCACAAGCATGGTTGGGTGCCCCAGTTTCTTTATTCCATATTTTTTTTAAATTTTATTTTTGTTTCGGTTTTTTATTCTTTTAAACAACTTGGAGTATATTTTTTTCAAAATTTTAGGAAAAATGATTTTTGGGAAAATGTTCTAGAAATCATAGCATGTTCATGATTATAAAAAAGGTTCATGATTTTGAAAAAAAATGTACGCATACTGAAAATATGTTCGTGAATTCAAAAAATGTACATAAATTTCAAACAAAATTCGCTAATTCAAAATTTGATGAACATTTTTTGAACCCGGTGAACAAAAATTGTATTCAAGAAAATTGTTTTTTGAAAAATGGGTTAACAAATGTTGTATTCAATGTCGTTTCGGGCGATTCCTATTTGGCGCTATAGGCGCCGGTTTTTATTGTTTCTGCGAGCCGATGCGTGAAGCCCCGTTAGCTGGGCTCGGCCCATGTTTTCTGTTTGTTTCGTCGCCTCCCAAACCCCCCGTCTATCTGTTTCTCCTTTGCTTCTTCTCCCAACCCTGCAGCGGTGCCTTCTCCCCGCAGAGGCGACGAACCCTAATCCAACGACTAGATAGTGGATCAATCTGGTCCACTTCCTCCCGTAGCCACGACTACTTCCCGTCACCTGTTTCCCTTTGATTCTTTCATGATGGATTCCCTTGGTTTGTCCCCTTCGAACCCTAATCTATTTTTGCATGTTTTGTGCTGCTGGTCCGTGTGATGAACTAGTTATGCGTGCATCCAGCCTTGTCTAGTCATGGATGTCCATCAGGTCCCTAGGGTTTGTGGTCAATTTTTGTCCTCTTTTAGGGTTTGTGCTGCTGCTTCGTGTGAAACCATCTGTTCCCTATCGTTTGTTGTACTCTTAGTTGTGTGTGCATTTGGTTGCTAGTGTTTGTGGTCAATTTTCACCCTCTCTAGGGTTTGTACTGCTTCTGCTGCGTGTGAATCCATCTGCTCCATAGGATTTTGTAGTGCTGCGTGTGAATCATTCACTCAAGTACGCTCATTTGTTTCTAGTTCATTTTGTTCCTTTTTAAGGAATTTATCCCCTAGAGGTTTGTGGCCAAATTCCCCTTGGTACTCTAGGGGTTGTTATCAAATTTATCCCCTAACCTTACTAATGTTATACTGTTCCACCTCTGTTACGCATAAGTTTTTTTGATCTGTTACTTTTGTGAGCATAGATCATAGGCTTCAAGAGAGAGTGTTGCTTTTGATCTCTCTTGTCTTTTTGGTGGTTGAACTTTGTTATTCGTGTGTTTGCTTGTTTGCTTGATACATTATGCCTTTTGTGAGTTTCTTGGATGATCATGTGTTTGATCATATGCTACCTTAATGCTTGTTGGATGACATTATCTCTTATATCCTCATATGATCATTCACTTTGCTTGGTGTTGAGTGCACGTATTTAATTATTATCATTTTGAGCGCTCCACCAAGATGTATGTGACATGAAAGAGTGACTCATGATCCTAACTCATTGTGCATTTGCAGTCCAAAGCAAATTCTAAATAATGCACAAATTTAGGGGGAGATCTTACTTATCACATACTTCTCAAAGCGACAATGTTTTTCAATCTTATTGTCATTTGTCGAAACTTTGAATTATACGTTGTCATCAATTACCAAAAAGGGGGAGATTGAAAGTGCAACTATCCCTGGGTGGTTTTGGTAATTCCTAACAACATATAGCTCATTGAGCTAATGCTATTTCAAGATAAATATTTCAGGAAAGCTCAATGATTGGCATGGCATGAATGAGAAAAGTGGATCCCTCAAAATGCTAAGGACAAAAGGATTGGCTCAAGCTCAAAGCACAAGACTCTACATTTTCTATTTTAGTGATCCAAGATCACATTGAGTCTATAGGAAAAGCCAATACTATCAAGGAGGGATGAGGTGTTGCTTAATGAGTCTCTTGCTCAAAATGCTTAGTGATATGCTCAAAAGCCCTCAACTACTTTCTCACATCCACATATGACCCAAACCAGAAGTCAAACTTGGCCCCACCGATTCTTTCTATCCGGCGCCACCGAGTTCAGATGTCATAGCCATTGCCACAAACCCTAGTCTTTTCGGTCTCACCGATAGGGATCTCGGTCTCACCGATATGGGATTGTAATCTCTCTGTTTCCCTTCATAACGTTTCGGTCCAACCGAGATGAGCGATCGGTCCCACCGAGATTGCAATGCAAACTCTCTGTTTCCCTTTCGTAACATTTCGGTCCAACCGAGATGAGCGAATCGGTCCCACCGAGCTTGCCTGACCAACTCTCTGGTTAGCTTATTACCAAAATCAAACCCATCGAGTTTGTGTAATCGGCCTCACCGAGATTACGTTATGCCCTAACCCTAACCATATCGGTCCCACCGAGTTGACATGTCGGTCCCACCAAAAATACTAACGGTCACATTATTTGCTGAATCGGTTCGTCCGAGTTTCACAATTCGGTCCCACCGAGATTGGTAAGTTGTGTGTAACGGTTAGATTTTGTGTGGAGGCTATATATACCCCTCCACCCACTCTTCATTCGTGGAGAGAGCCATGAGAACATGCCTACACTTCCAACATACATTTTCTGAGAGAGAACCACCTACACTTGTGTTGAGGTCAAGATATTCCATTCCTACCATATGAATCTTGATCTCTAGTGTCGGTGTTCTACGAACGGGGGTCCCCGGACTTGCCTGCCTGCGGCCTGCGGCGTGGCTCAAGTGGTGGCCCAGTACGGCCCATCTTCATCAACTCAAACTCAAGACCCTCCCGAGGGGCCAAGCCTCGTGGGGCGGACGACAAAGGGCTTCCTCAGGAGCGGCCTCACCAGGCAGGCTCGCGAGGAGGCAGAGAGATCAAGGCAGGGTACCTCACAAGGTGCTCGTGACGCAAGTCGTGAAGATCGAGACCAGGCGGGTGCCAGGCGGGCGTCGGCCTGTGCAGTGTCCTTGTTTCCTCTTTGGTGCAAAGGGGGCAAGCGCAGGCGCAGAGTACCAAGGCATCAGGCAAAGGTTACCATTTCAGTGCAACAAGACCAAGACCAGCAGAACGATAGGAAGGAGGTCACCGTGGAGCCCAAGACGGCGTCATTGCTAGTGGATTTGGCAGCCGAAGACCAACTTTAGTCAGGATAACTTGTACTAGATGTCCCCCTTTAAAATGGTCGTTGTTGGCTCCCTTCTCGCTCGATATTTGGGAAGAGGACCAGGCCCTCTATATATAGAGCTAGCCACCACATAGTGGATCATCTCATCTAGAGGCGGGAAGATCCATCCCAAGTAGAACACCGCATCAGCTCAAGAACACCTCTCGCAAGGCTGTTCTTCCCCTGTACTGTTCATCATCAGCCCCTGAGGCAACCCACCACACCACACACTAGATTAGGGTGTTACACCACGACGGTGGCCCGAACCAGTATAAACTTCGTGTCCCTTGTGTTGTTCATCATTTAGCTTAGATTCGTAGCGAGGCGTTGGGACGTGGATCGGTAGGGGAAAGATCTTCGCGCGCACCCTAGAGTTCGAACCTTAAGGGTTTGCCGGAACCCGATATCCGACATTTGGCGCGCCAGGTAGGGGTGCACCGGAATCTGTCTTCCGCATCCCGCGTTCTATAGTTCGTCGCATCCATGGCTGACGCTCGCCGAGCTCGTGCCAAGCATCGGGCTGCTCTCGCCACCCGCATCGCCTAGACGGCTCCCGTCGGTGGGCCTCCCCGTCGTTCTCCGCCGCCTGCCGCCAACGCCGCCACCGGCCCGGCGGGGAACGAGCAGCAGGCGTCGTCGCTGCATCCCTTGGTGCGGCGGGAAGGCCGCACTGCCACTCCGTCGTTGACTCCAACTGGTTCGTCGTTGCACACCCGTCGCGCTCCCACGGACGCACATGCCGTGTTGCTTTTGGCACGCGAGCTCTTGCACTACAACCCCATCGACGACCTCTACAAGGAGTGGCTCGCTCGCATCACCGAGCTCGTCAGCGCCGCAGGGGGCTCTCCTCCGCCGTCCCTCTCACTGCCTCGCCCTCCATCTTGTGTTGGTGATGCAGCTCAGGAGGTGCCTCCGCCACCTCCTCCCCAAAAAGGTGCCCTGGCTCCAAGGCGCACGGCCCCTGGACGAAACCCACCGCGTCCAGCGCCTGCGCGACAAGGAAGGAGCTACCAAGAAATCCCTCGTCCTCAAGAAGGTGCTCGCGTGCTCCTTGCTCCAGCACATCATGATCGCGTCCCTGCACCAGCACGTCAAGACCCCGCGCTGCCCCTGGCGGCGGCACGCGGGAATCCCCAGGAGCAAGCCTCGCGTCTGCAAAGGGCTCTGGTGGCCACCAAAGGCTGTCGCGCCTTCACCATCGAGCTACGTAGTGTCGCCTGTCCTGGCAAGTTCAAGCCGGATCTGCCTCCTTGCTACGACGACACTGCCGACCCCGCAGAGTTCCTGCAGCTCTACGAGCTAGGCATCGAAGCGGCCAACGAAGACGAGAAGGTCATGGCGAATTGGTTTCCCATGGCGCTCAAGGATGGTGCCTGCACCTTGCTCCTGAACCTGCCTCCCGGCACGATCTCCTCCTGGGAAGAGATGCGCACCCGCTTCATCGCCAACTTCCATGACACTCGCGACCGTCCTCCGGTCGTGGGTGACCTGCGCCGCATCAAGCAGCAACTAGGAGAGATCCTACAGGAGTACATCCAGCGCTTCAACAACGCTTGCCTCAAGATTCCCAAGGTGACTGAGGAGGCCATCATCTCAGCATTCTCTGATGGCATCCGCAATGTCAAGATGAAGGAGGAGCTGGCAATCCACGAGGACCTGTGCACATCTCTGGAGCTATTCAACCTGGCGACCAAGTGTGCAAGGGCTGAGGAGTGGCAGCTCTCCCTTCTCGAGCTCCCAGCTGCTGACCCAGAAGAGAAGAAAGCCAAGGCCAAGGATGTGAAGCGCAAAGGAGCAGCCATGCTCGCAGCAGAGCCAGACACGAAGCGCGACAGGGACAACCGGAGTCGTCCAAGGGCAGCCGGTACTGCATGTACCATGACCTCCACACCCTCAACACCAACGAATGCCAAGAGCTCAGGGCCGCGCGAGAAGGACGTATTGGTCGATGCTACGTCTTGAGCTTGCGTTGGTTTTCCTCGAAGAGGAGAGGGTGATGTAGCAAAGTGTAGCATAAGTATTGCCCTCAGTTTTGAGAACCAAGGTATCAATCCAGTAGGAGGCTCCTCAAAAGCCCCACACACCTACACAAACAAACTGAGAACTCGAACCAACGCAATAAAGGGGTTGTCAATCCCTTCATGGCCACTTGCGAAAGTGAGATCTAATAAAGATAGTATGATAAGATAAATATTTTTTTGGTATTTTATAAGATAGATGCAGAAAGTAAAGATGCAAATAAAGTAGATGGAAAGCAAATATGATAAGAGATAGACCCGGGGGCCATAGGTTTCACTAGAGGCTTCTCTCAAGATAGCATAAGTATTACGGTGGGTGAACAAATTACTGTCGAGCAATTGATAGAAAAGTGCATAGTTATGAGATTATCTAGGCATGATCATGTATATATGCATCACGTCCAAAACAAGTAGACTGACTCCTGCCTGCATCTACTACTATTACTCCACACATTGACCGACTCCTGCCTGCATCTAGAGTATTAAGTTCATAAGAATAGAGCAACGCATTAAGCACGATGACATGATGTAGAGGGATAAACACATGCAATATGATATAAACCCCATCTTGTTATCCTTGATGGAAACAATACAATACGTGTCTTGCAACCCTTTCTATCACTGGATAAGAACACCGCAAGATTGAACCCAAAGCTAAGCACTTCTCCCATGGCAAGAAAGATCAATCTAGTAGGCCAAACCAAACTGATAATTCGAAGAGACTTGCAAAGATAACTCAATCATACATAAAAGAATTCAGAGAAGATTCAAACATTATTCATAGATAAACTTGATCATAAACCGACAATTCATTGGATCTCGATAAACACACCGCATAAAGAGATTACATCGAATAGATCTCCACAAGAGAGGGGAGAACATTGTATTGAGATCCAAAAAGAGAGAAGAAGCCATCTAGCTAATAACTATGGACCCGTAGGTCTGTGGTAAACTACACACAACTCATCGGAGGGGCAAGGATGTTGATGTAGAGGCCCTCCATGGTTGCTTCCCCCTCCGGCAGAGTGTCGGCAAGGGCTCCAAGATGGGATCTTGCGGATACAGAAGGTTACGGCGGTGGAAATTGTGTTTCGTGGTGCCCCTGGATGTTTTCGGGGTACGTAGGTATATATAGGAGGAAGAAGTACGTCGGTGGACGCCCGAGGGGCCCACGAGACAGGGGGCGCGCCCTGGGGGGGGGGGCGCCCTCCTATCTCGTGGGGCCCTCGGAGCTTTCTTGACTTGCACTCCAGGCTCTGCAGATTAGATTTGTTCCAAAAATAACGCTTCCGAAGGTTTCATTCCGTTTGGACTCCATTTGATATTCCTTTTCTTCGAAATACTGAAATAGGCAAAAAAAAACAATATGGGCTGGGCCTCCGGTTAGTAGGTTAGTCCCAAAAATGATATAAATGTGTAAAATAAAGCCCATAAACATCCAAAAGGGGTATATAATAGCATGGAACAATCAAAAAATTTAGATACGTTGGAGACGTATCAAGCATCCCCAAGCTTAATTCCTGCTCGTCCTCGAGTAGGTAAATGATAAAAAGAGAATTTTTTATGTGGAATGCTACCTAGCATAATTCATAATGTAATTTTCTTTATTGTGGCATGAACGTTCAGATCCAAATGAATACAAAATAAAATTTCATATTGACATAAAAAATAGTAACACTTCAAGCATACTAATCAAAGTAATCATGTCTTCTCAAAATAACATGGCAAAAGAAAGTTCATCCCTACAAAATCATATAGTTAGGCTATGCTTCATTTTCGTCACACAAAGATGTTCCCAACTTCTATACCCCCGATGACAAGCCAAGCAATTGTTTCATACTTAAATAATCTCAAACTTTTTCAACATTCACGCAATACATGAGCGTGAGCCATGGATATAGCACTATGGGTGGAATAGAATATGATGATGGGGATTGTGTGGAGAAGACAAAAAAGGAGAAAGTCTCACATTGACGAGGATAATCAACGGGCTATGGAGATGCCCATCAATTGATGTCAACATGAGGAGTAGGGATTGCCATGCAACGGATGCACTAGAGCTAAGAATGCTCAACAAAAGAAAACTAGTGGGTGTGCATCCAACTTGCTTGCTCACGAAGACCTAGGGCATTTGAGGCAGCTCATCGTAGGAATATACAAGCCAAGTTCTATAATGAAAAATTCCCACTAGTATGAAAAAGACAACTTATGAGACTCACTATATGAAAAACATGGTGCTACTTTGAAGCACAATATATGAGACTCAATACATGAAAAACAAGGTGCTACTTTGAAGCACAAGTGTGGAAAAAGAGATAGTAAAATTGCCCTTTTTATTATTTTTTTATTTTTTTTCTTTTTTTTGGGCCTTTCTTTTTTCTTTTGGCCTTTCTTTTTTTTTCTTTGGGCAATGCTCTAATAATGATGATCATCACACTTCTATTGATTACAACATAAGAATTACAACTCGAAACTAGAACAAGATAGGACTCTATATGAATGCCTCCGACGGTGTACCGGGATGGTGCAATGAATCAACAGTGACATGTATGAAAATAATGCTTGGTGGCTTTGCCACAAATACGATGTCAACTACATGATCATGCAATGGCAATATGACAAAAATAAAGTATGTCATGATGATGATGAACGGAACGGTGGAAAGTTGCATGGCAATATATCTCGGAATGGCTATGGAAATGCCATAATAGGTAGGTATGGTGGCTGTTTTGAGGAAGATACAATGAGGTTTATGTGTGATAGAGCGTATCGTATCACGGGGTTTGGATGCACCGGCGAAGTTTGCACCAACTCTCAAGGTGAGAAAGGGCAATGCACGGTACCGAAGAGGCTAGCAAAGGTGGAAAGGTAAAAGTGCGTATAATCCATGGACTCAACATTAGTCAAAAGAACTCATATACTTATTGCAAAAATTTAGAAGTCATCAAAAACTCAAGTACTACACGCATGCTCCTAGGGGGATAGATTGGTAGGAAAAGACCATCGCTCGTCCCCGACTGCTACTCATAAGGATGCACAAGCCAAGTACACTTCATGTTTCAAATTTGTTACACAACTTTAACCATACGTGCATGCTACGGGATTTACTAACTTCAACACAAGCATTCTTTGAATTCATAATCACCCAACTAGCATGACTTTAGTATCACTACCTCCATATCTCAAAACAATTATCAAGTATCAAGTTGATCATAGCATCCAATTCACTTCCTATGATAGTTTTTATTATACCCAACTTGGATGCTCATCATTCTTGGACCAAATTTATGACCATAACAAATACCATGCTGTTCTAAAAGACTCTCAAAATAATATAAGTGAAGCATGAGAGACTAGCAATTTCTACAAAATTAAGACACCACCGTGCTCTAAAAGATATAAGTGAAGCACTAGAGCAAAAACTATCAAGCTCAAAAGATATAAGTGAAGCACATAGAGTATTCTAGCAAATTCTAATCAAATAGGCTTCTCCCAAAAGGTGTGTACAGCAAGGATGATTGTGTTAAACTAAAAAGCAAAGACTAATATAATACACGACGCTCCAAGCAAAACACATATCATGTGGCGAATAAAAATATAGCTCCAAGTAAAGTTACCAATGAACGAAGACGAAAGAGGGGATGCCTTCCCGGGGCATCCCCAAGCTTAGGCTTTTGGATATTCTTGAATATCTTGTGGTGCCATGGGCATCCCCAAGCTTAGGCTCTTGCCACTCCTTATTCCATAGTCCATAAAAGCTTTACCCAAAACTTGAAAACTTCACAACACAAAACTCAACAGGAAATCTTATAAGCTTCGTTAATGAAAGAAAACAAAACCACCACATAAGGTACTGTAATGAACTCATTCTTTATTTATATTGATGTTAAACCTACTGTATTCCAACTTCTTTATGGTTTATAAACTATTTTACTAGCCATAAATGCATTGGAATAAGCAAACAACACACGAAAAACAAAATCTGTCAAAAACAGAACAGTCTGTAGCAATCTGTAACTAAAGCAAACTTCTCGAACTCTAAAAATCCTACGAAAATAGGAAGTCCTGGACAATTTGTCTATTGAACAGCAGCAAAACGAATCAACACAAAAGCACGTTCCTGTGATTTAAAAAAATTATATTCGTGCATGCAAAGTTTCTGTTTTTCAGCAGAATCAAATCAACTATCATTGTAGGTTATCCTATAGGTTCTACTTGGCACAAACACTAATTAAAAGATAAAAACACATCTATCCAGAAGGTAGATGCAAGTTTATTACTAAACAGGAGCAAAAACTAAACACATAAAGAAAAATTGGGTTGCCTCCCAACTAGCGCTATCGTTTAATGCCCCTAGCTAGGCATAAAAGCAAGGATAGATCTAATGAGTGCCATCTTTGGCACTAAATTCATCAATAGAGCGCTTGTGATCTCTAGGGGTTTCTTCCCTTTTAGCAATGGATAAACCTTTAGGAAAAAATTCAAGAAATTCATTGGTAGCAAAAGGTTCCTTAACGGTAGAGAGGCAATTGGGAAGAACACTTATGGATTTGAGATCCGCATCTCCCTTACTAGAAGATTCACCCTTATTTTTAGGAACATAAATAAACTTGGCAATTTTAGTAGGGGGTTTTGGAGTGGTTTTCATGGGGGAAAATGCGGAACCCAAGTTTGTAATGATATCCTCAAGTTTACTGATTCTAGAAGAGTCGAGATCTATTTTTTCATTGACTATAGGTTCTTTTTCCTTAAGATTTTTCAAAGTAACTCCAACCCTAGATCCAAATTGGGTAATGTGATTATGAATCTTTTTATCCAATTTTTCAATCAACTCAATAGTGGCAATTTTATTTTCAATAATATCAAGCCGTTGCATCACATTAAAACCGTTCCATTAACCAAAAAAGGTGGTGGGCCAAACAAATCTAACATAGCATTATAAGCATCAAAAGTATGGCTACTCATAAAATCACCTCCGGTAGCAATATAGAGAACACATCTATTCCAAGGAGTAATGCCTACATAAAAATTGCAGAGAAGAACGGAAGTAGCAAGCTTCCTAGTAGCTTTATATTGGGAATTGCAAATTCTATGCCAAGCATCTTTTAAACTTTCCCTTTCCCTTTGCTTAAAATTGTGAATTTCTTGTTCGGGAGTAAGAATAAAGATAGGAGGACTAGCCATAACGACAAGGTAAACGGACTAACACACGAGCAACAGAAAAACGGTAAGCGAA
Organism: Triticum aestivum; assembly: GCF_018294505.1. Lineage (NCBI taxonomy): Eukaryota > Viridiplantae > Streptophyta > Magnoliopsida > Poales > Poaceae > Triticum > Triticum aestivum. The sequence goes on from NC_057801.1 coordinate 217,246,183, forward strand.
AAAGAGAGAAGGAGATTGGGAAAGAGAGGGCAAATAAAACGGCAAGGGTGAAGTGGGGGAGAGGAAAACGAGAGGCAACTGGCAAATAATGTAAATGTGAGGGAGATGGGTTTGTGATGGGTACTTGGTATGTCTTGGCTTGAGCAAAGACCTCCTCGGCAACGACGCCAGAAATCCTTCTTGCTACGTCTTGAGCTTGCGTTGGTTTTCCTCGAAGAGGAGAGGGTGATGCAGCAAAGTGTAGCGTAAGTATTTCCCTCAGTTTTGAGAACCAAGGTATCAATCCAGTAGGAGGCTCCTCAAAAGTCCCACGCACCTACACAAACAAACCGAGAACTCGCAACCAACGCAATAAAGGGGTTGTCAATCCCTTCACGGCCACTTGCAAAAGTGAGATCTAATAAAGATAGTATGATAAGAGAAATATTTTTTTGGTATTTTATAAGATAGATGCAGAAAGTAAAGATGCAAATAAAGTAGATGGAAAGCAAATATGATAAGAGATAGACCCGGGGGCCATAGGTTTCACTAGAGGCTTCTCTCAAGATAGCATAAGTATTACGGTGGGTGAACAAATTATTGTCGAGCAATTGATAGAAAAGCGCATAGTTATGAGATTATCTAGGCATGATCATGTATATAGGCATCACGTCCAAAACAAGTAGACCAACTCCTGCCTGCATCTACTACTATTACTCCACACATCGACCGACTCTTGCCTGCATCTAGAGTATTAAGTTCATAAGAATGGAGCAACGCATTAAGCAAAATGACATGATGTAGAGGGATAAACACATGCAATATGATATAAACCCCATCTTGTTATCCTTGATGGCAACAATACAATACATGTCTTGCAACCCTTTCTGTCACTGGGTAAGAACACCGCAAGATTGAACCCAAAGCTAAGCACTTCTCCCATGACAAGAAAGATCAATCTAGTAGGCCAAACCAAACTGATAATTCGAAGATACTTGCAAAGATAACTCAATCATACATAAAAGAATTCAGAGAAGATTCAAATATTATTCATAGATAAACTTGATCATAAACCCACAATTCATTGGATCTCGACAAACACACCGCAAAAATAGAATACATCGAATAGATCTCCACAAGAGAGGGGGAGAACATTGTATTGAGATCCAAAAAGAGAGAAGAAGCCATCTATCTAATAACTATGGACCCGTAGGTCTGTGGTAAACTACTCACAACTCATCGGAGGGGCAAGGATGTTGATGTAGAGGCCCTCCATGGTTGCTTCCCCCTCCGGCAGAGTGCCGGCAAGGGCTCCAAGATGGGATCTTGCGGATACATAAGGTTACGGCGGTGGAAATTGTGTTTCGTGGTGCCCCTGGATGTTTTCGGGGTACGTAGGTATATATAGGAGGAAGAAGTACATCGGTGGACGCCCGAGGGGCCCACAAGACAGGGGGGCACGCCCTAGGGGGGGCCTCCTATCTGGTGGGGCCCTCGGAGCTTTCTTGAGTTGCACTCCAGGCTCTCCGGATCAGATTTGTTCCAAAAATAACCCTCCCGAAGGTTTCATTCCGTTTGGACTCCGTTCGATATTCCTTTTCTTCGAAATACTGAAATAGGCAAAAAAAACAGCAATATGGGCTGGGCCTCCGGTTAGTAGGTTAGTCCCAAAAATGATATAAATGTGTAAAATAAAGCCCATAAACATCCAAAAGGGGTAATATAATAGCATGGAACAATCAAAATTTATAGATACGTTGGAGACGTATCAGTCGACGCCCCGAGCACAACGACCGGGACTACGGACAAGGAGGAGGAAGAGGTGGAGGACGATGGGACAACCGAGGCCCTCGCCAAGGGTGGCGTGACCGACCTCGCGAGGACCGCTGGCAGGACCAGCCTCGCGAGGGGGCTTGGAGGGTTCAGCCTCGCGAGGATCGCCCGAAGGGCAACGCATGCCTTCCTCCTCTGCCGCCACCGCCAAGAAGGAATGACAACCATCATCAGGAGGAGTGGGCTGGGGGCTTCCAGGAGCCGCGTGCTATCGCTTGCATCCTGGGCGGTGCCCAGGCCCCAGCCTCTCAGTGCATCTTCAAGCAGTTTGCTCGCGAGGTGAATGCAGTCCTCCCCAAGCTCGAGGCCACACGCCCTCTCAGGTGGTCCACGTGCGCCATCACGTTCAGCTTAGCGGATCAGCTCAAGTGTGCTGCTACAACTGGTGTCCTCCCGATGCTTTGTTCCCCAGTCATCGGCAATGTGCAAGTCACCAGGACCCTCATCGATGGCGGCGCAGGGCTCAACGTCCTGTCCGTCGAGACATTCAACAATCTCCAAGTGCCATATGATCAGCTTCAGCCAACCAAGCCTTTCTCAGGAGTCACTGACGGCTCCACCACTCCAATAGGGCAGGTCCGCCTCCCTGTCACCTTTGGGTAGCGCAAGAACTACCGTATCGAGCTCATCGACTTCGACGTCGCCCACATTTTCCTGCCATACAATGCCATCCTCGGGTATCCAGCCCTGGCCAAGTTCATGGCAGTGACTCACCATGGATACAATGTCCTCAAGATGCCGGGAAGCGGCGGGGTCATCACAGTCCCCTGTGAAGAGAAGGATGCGGTGTGCTCTCTCGAGCGTGCCTTCCAAGCCGCGTCAGTCGAGGATCCGGACAACAAGAGTGGGAACCTTCCCGAGGCAGTTCCTAAGAAGAAGAAGACATCACCCAGCTCAATACCTTAGGAGACAGGCGTCTCCGGAGGCACCGCCTCAGGATCTGCGCCCGTGCAAGGGGCGCGTCCCTCCATCGCATAGGAAGGCACACCCGACGCCCTCCTCGGGCAAGGCTTGGGGGCTCTCTCTTGGAGGGCCACTGACTTTGCCAAGATCACGAGGGAGGCGCTCGGGCACCACTTGGAGGCGTGCTTCACGGAACGTTTCCCTCAAGAAGGCATGAGGCAAGGAGGGCCCAACCCATAGGAGTTCATCACCAAGGTCACTCAGGAGCTGCAGGAATCAAGAGTCATGCGCGGCAATCGCCGTTTGCCCGACGTAGCTCCTCATCCAGGCGAGGATGGCGGGCTACGCGTCTACATCGACTACCCAGGTCTCAACCGAGCCGCGTCTCAGGAACATTTCTGGCCTTCGTGCGTGGGACGTTGCGAGGGTCCACCTTGTAGCTATGTTTGCATGCCTTTCGGCCTGCCGAACACGGCTGCTGCTCACCAGCGTCTGATGCGGAGCATTCTGGAAGCTCAGGAGGTCAGGCACCGCGCCTTCCTGGTGGAGATGGAGATGGACCTTGAGGAGGCGCCCGGACCCCCAGAGCCTCCCGAGGCTTAGGGCTCCGAGGGCTCATGAGGATCGGCTTCTTCACCGCGCGTTGTCAGCTACTCCAACACCCGCTCTACAATGATATCAGGTGACATCTTTCGAGTTTCATTTCAGCTGGGAGCGCCCTCAGGGCTGCATTATTCCCAGGTCACGTGGGTCTGCCCCCGTGGCATGTATCCGTTTTGCTTATGTATTTAGTCCACTTTGCTGGGGCGCCCCTCGGGCTGCATCATCCCCAAGCCGCTCGGGCCTGACCCAGTGGCGTGTATCTTTCCTGCATCTATTTAAGCTGATTTGCTCCTCATGCTCAACTTGCCTATGATTATCATCTCTCACCCATCATGGCCCCTTTTTCTCCCTAATGCAAACCGCTTGCACGTTAAAAGGGGGGCGCCTGAGCATCGTGACTCAGGAGCTCTTACTGGCTCTCCAGCCCTCACCCCTGGCCTTGTCCACGACATCGCGACCTGGCATACCAGCGGCGGCTGAGCTTGCTCGAGGGTCGGGACCTGAGGACGTAGAGCATTTGCATCTAACCACCCTGCAGGAACACCCAGCCGCCCAAGGCTCAAGATCAGGCGCAACCCGCCTTGAGGTAGGGCCTCGTGAGTCCCGCGTTGGCTCACGAGTGCCCAGATACACCTCGTCTAGCCCTACCGTGCCGGCCACGTGTCAGGGTGGGGCTGTACATGCCACGGGGGCTCCTCCCGGAGGGGGCCCCCTCCCACGTACCAGTGGAAGCACCATGCTCCGCGCTGGGTGACGACACTGCCGAGGAGCGGCTATGCCTGTACACATACGGAAGCGCTATGCTCCGCGCTGGTGATAAACAACTGAGGGCAGCCCACGGCTGTATCAACCTCAGAGAGCCCAGAGCTTAGTGTCTGGCCTCATCGCAATGCCTCCCCGCGGGAGCGTCACGTGAGGGGGCTGGACACCGGGGCTGCGCCTGGGTCACGCCCGAGCGCATGCTACCCAGCCAGGTCCCTCGGACCTGGTCGTCGCGCGCCCCTCCCCGAGCGGAGCCAAGGTATGAAGACCGTTTGAGCGTCAAGGGGGACTCCTGAGCGTCACGACTCAGGAGCCTAATTGGTCACGTAGCCCCTCACTCCTTATTTTCGAAAGGCTAATGGTGGTTGAGATATGCGCGGGGCCGGGCCCTGCCGACGTAGAACGATAGATCTACTCCTACACCCCCTCCCTATTTGCTGTTTGCGCGTCAAGGGGGACTCCTGAGCACCACGACTCAGGAGCCTAACTTCCCACATAGCCCCTCACTCCTTGGTCCTGTCCTGGTGATCCGGTCGGGGCTAACAACGGCTGAGGTATGTGCGGGGCCGGGCCCTGCCGACCTAGAACACAAAGCAAACAGGAAGGAAACCGCAGAATCTCGCAAATTCAGAAGAAAATATTACAGAACATAAATTGTCCTCACGATACCAAACACAAGTTTAAACGCCTCCACGAGGCACAGTGCATGTTGCAGGAATTAAAACAGGAAAGAAGCCACGAGGAGATCACCCTTGAGCAGCACCGTCGTTCGCCGGAAGCCCCGTCTCCGTGGTGGAGTTGCGCTTGTCAGCTCAACCTCCCAAGGCCGCGGAACCAGCAGCACCTGCCTTGGGTGCAGTGGCGAAGGCGCAGAACTTCTCCAACAAGGCCTCCGCCAGGCCCTTCATGGCCTCAGTAGCGGCGGCGGAGCGCTCGGCATCCACAGGCTCCAGCAGGTCGTCAAGGTTGGCGTCGGGGTTGCGAAGGTAGACGTGGCTAAGGATCCACGTCAGTGCTACGGAGGAAAGTACGCGAGCTTCAACCTCGGCCATGGGGCCGATGCTGGTCACGACCTCCTCAAGCGCCTCGACCAGGAAGGGAAGCAGCTTGGCGGGGCCGTCCATGGCTCCAGCCAGCGGCTTCTCCAGGCCTTCGTCATAAAGCGACTTCAACACCGTGCGAGATCTCACCTCGTAGTCCGTGAAGGCCACGCGATCCTAGTCCAAGACCTTCGCCTTGGCATCCAGCTCAATCCTCTCCGCCTGCAGCTTCTGCTCCAACGTCTTGAGCCGACCGCGATCGGCGGACAGTTTGGTGTCGCGGTCCCTGACAGCGGCCTCCCGAGCCTTCATCTCTTCCTCCTTCGCCCGATGGTCGCGAACCTCCTTGGCGAGCTCGTCACGCAAGCCTCGCAGCTCATCCTACAACGCCTTGCAGCGGCCCCGGACAGTTGAAGCATCCTTCAATGCCGCGTCACGAGCGGCTATGGCTTGGGAGGTGACTTGCTTATCCTCCTTGGAAGCTGTCATAGCCTGGCTCAGCACCGCCCAGACGGAAGCTTCAGAGCGAACCCAGCCAGAGACCAACTCCAGGCACCCGACCACCAGGCGAGGGTTGGCGCCCTGGAGATCTTCTCGCAGCCGACTCAGCTCATCAGCAGCACGGTCCAAGGCGGCGGAGGAGGCAGAGGAGACGGGAACCAGTGGAGTAGGAGGAGAAGACGGCAGCGTAATCACATCCTGGGAGGCTGGGACCTCCTGAGCCTTGGCAACCTCGGCGACAGCGTCAAGCATTGGTGCCTATGGAGTCAGTGGGGCCATGGGGGCTAGCCCCCGCCAGAGCATCCCTCTTGGCCTCGCGAGGACGATCGGGCAGGGGAGGTGCAAGCTCCACCGTCTCCCCTTCCCGCAAGCAAAGGCGCGGCCACAACAGACGAGCTTGGCCAAGCGAGGCCACCTTGTCCCCCTTCAGCCTCTTCGCCGCAGGCGGCGGCCTACCCAAACAATGGAGGATGTCAAGCCCTGACAGCTAAAACGAGAGCAAAGCAGAGTTCAAGTACTTACTGGTTAGCCGCGGCAGACTCCAACGGCCTCCGGCCGAGCTTGAAGCCTGAGAGCCTCTTGCGGGGCGCAGCCTCGGGAGGTCCGGCAGCAGAGGAGGGCGCACCAGAAGGGCTGGAGCTGGCTTCGGGCAGCACCTGGGCTAGAGTAGACCCTCGGGGGATCAGCCCCGACCTGTCCTTCTTCGGGATCACGGGCGGGTCCTCTCCCCCTCGCCTGGTGTTGGCCTCGTTGTCGTCCGGCATGGAGTGGAGGATGTTGGACCTGCGCCAAGGGGAGTTCCCCCCGTCTCCTCAGTGGTCGCCTCCGAGTCGCGTTCCTCCTCTTCCTCGTCTACCTCCACTCCCCCGTCGGAATCGCTGGAGGACAACTCTACCATCACCGTCGCCGCCTGGCCCTTAGGGGGCACCGCCGGCACCAGACCGTCCCCGTCAAAGGTGGGCATGGCGTCCACCACCCGCTCCCAGTCGTCGCGAAGGAACAAGAGGATAGGAGCACCCTCCAGGCTTGGCACGTCCTCTCCAACCAGGAAGCGGAGAGCGGTAGTCAGATCTTCATCAGCTAGGGCCTCCAAGTTCAGGCGGAGGACGGCATCTGCATCCTTGAGTCTCCACAATGGGCGCGAGTGCGCCTGAAGTGGAGCCACCCGATGCTACAGGAACTCCTTCAGGAGCGTGGCCCCGGTCAGCTTTGCCGCCTTCATATTTCTAGGCCTCAGGTCAGCGTTCATCTTCTCCAGCACCAGCTTCGCCCGACGGTCGTCAAGCTTCGCATGGGACCAGACCTCGACGGACTGGGGTAGCCCCGTGGGCAGCGCTGGCCGAGAGTTGATGCATATGGCATCCAGCATAACCCACTTGATCCGGAAGCCGTCGACCCTCTTCTCGGCCTTCGAGATTGTGTTGGCTTTGGAGTACGCAACAAAACTTGCACATGCCGAGATATTGGCGCCAGTGACTCGAAGGAAGAAGAAGTGGCGCAGCAAGGCCACGGAGGGCATCACCTCGACGTGCGCCTCGCAGTAGTAGGCAAAAATCGACAGAAGGAGAATAGAGTTGGGATGGAGATGCAAAGCGTGCAGGTTATAATGCGGAGGACGACATAAAAGAACTCAGAGAAAGGAGACACCAGGCCAGCAATCACGACGCTCATGAAGAAGGGGTAGAAGGTGCTCCCCTTGTCCTCCGGCCGTGCGGAGCCGGGTCGGAGCGCAGTCTCCCCCATCTCGCTGCCTTGCGCTGTCGTCATCAGGCGCATGAGGGCGAGATTCTTCTCCGTCATGTTGGGGGGATCCAGAGCCGGCCGGTGAGTACCAGGCCGATGGAGCCCCGGCCGCGGTCTTGCGGGGCGCCATTGCTCGCTGGAGGAGAAAGGGTGAGGCAGATCTGGAGATTTTGGAAGCAGGAGGGAAAGAGCAGGAAAGCGGATCTGGAGCAAGGCTAATGAGAGCAATGAAGGTAAGCCTCACCAGAGCCAGCCTTTTTGTCAGACGGGCAGTTGCCGAGGCAGCATGGGGAAGTGGAGATGCCCATGTCCAATCAACCGCCATGCGGCGACCAAGGCCACAGGCTGTTGGGGCACGCGGCGCTCCGCACGGGGGCTACTGTCAGCGTTCTGGTAACGGGGGTCCCCAGACTTGCCTGCCTGCGGCCTGTAGCGTGGCTCAAGTGGTGGCCCAGTATGGCCCATCTTCATCAACTCAAACTCAAGACCCTCGCGAGGGGCCAAGCCTCGCGGGGCGGATGACGAAGGGCTTCCTCAGGAGCGGCCTCACCAGGCAGGCTCGCAAGGAGGCGGAGAGATCAAGGCAGGGGTACCTCACGAGGTGCTCGTGACGCAAGCCGTGACGACCGAGACCAGGCGGGTGCTAGCCTGCGTAGTGTCCTTGTTTCCTATTTGGTGCAAAGGGGGCAAGCGCATGCGTGGAATACCGGGGCATCAGGCAAAGGTTACCATTTCAGTGCAACGAGACCAAGACCAGCAGAATGGCAGGACGGAGGTCACCGTGGAGCCCAAGATGGCATCATCGCTAGTGCCTTTGGCAGCCGAAGACCAACTTTAGTCAGGATAACTTGTACTAGATGTTCCCCTTCAAAATGGCCGTTGTTGGCTCCCTTCCCGCTCGATATTTGGGAAGAGGACCAGGGCCTCTATATATAGAGCTAGCCACCACATAGTGGATCATCTCATCTAGAGGCGGGAAGATCCATCCCAAGTAGAACACCGCACCAGCTCAAGAACACCTCTCGCGAGGCTGTTCTTCCCCTGTACTGTTCATCGTCAGCCCCTGAGGCAATCCACCACACCACACACTGGATTAGGGTGTTACACCATGACGGTGGCTCGAACGAGTATAAACTTCGTGTCCCTTGTGTTATTCATCGTTTAGCTTAGATTCCTAGCGAGGCGTTGGGACGTGGATCGGTAGGGGAAAGATCTTCTCGCGCACCCCAGAGTTTGAACCTTAAGGGTTTGCCGGAACCCGATATCCGACACTAGCCTTCCCCAAGTTGCTTTCCACTCAAATCCTCTTTCCACCAAATCCAAATCATGTGAGAGAGAGTTGAGTGTTGGGGAGACTATCATTTGAAGCACAAGAGCAAGGAGTTCATCATCAACACACCATTTGTTACTTCTTGGAGAGTGGTGTCTCCTAGATTGGCTAGGTATCACTTGGGAGCCTCCGACAAGATTGTGGAGTTGAACCAAGGAGTTTGTAAGGGCAAGGAGATCACGTACTTCGTGAAGATCTGCCCTAGTTAGGCAAGTCCTTCGTGGGCGACGGCCATGGTGGGATAGACAAGGTTGCTTCTTCATGGATCCTTTGTGGGTGGAGCGCTTCGTGGACTCGCGCAGCCGTTACCCTTTGTGGGTTGAAGTCTCCATCAACGTGGATGTACAATAGCACCACCTATCGGAACCACCACAAAAACATCTGTGTCTCCAGTTGCGTTTGCCTTCTCAAACTCCTCCCCTTTACCTTCATATGCAATTTTTTTACATTCCGCTGCTATACTCCTAGAATTGCATGTGTAGGTTGATTGCTTGACTTGTGCTAAGTTGCTAAAATTTGCTAAGAACTAAAATTGGAAAAGGCTAGATTTTCATATGGTCAAGTAGTCTAATCACCCCGCCTCTAGACATACTTTCGATCCTACAATGGTGTTCCTCGACAATGGAAGCGCCTCGCAGCATTTCTAGCAAAGTGTCCGACGCCTCTGGATGGACAAAGGTCATCGGCAGAATAGGCACGCCCCCTTCCTTCGAGAAGGGGTGCTTGCCAGATTCTGGAGCTGTATGGGTCTCTAGAATTATATTCGGTGGGGGCCCAAATTGAATATGGCCCCCGTCGTCAGTATCCATGGGGGTTTGTTCCCCCATGTGTCCGGCTTCACCCTCCGGCGCTTCCCTGATGGCCTTCGGGTTCTCTCCCGAGCCTGGGATCCTTCAGGACGATGCCTCGGCACCATCCATGGCCTTGGGAGAGGAGGCCGCGGGAAGGGTCCCGCTGTCCATCGCGTCCGGGTCCAGCGAATCCTCCGATGATAAGGACCACTCGAGGTTGGACCGAGCCGGACTGCAAATGCATAATTCAGTACATTGAAGCACTGAAGTAAATGGGGCCGGATACATCAACATGTCCGGACACTTATGATTTGGCCAGGGGCTTGTCCCTGGGCTCCCACTCCCAGCTGCTGTCGGTGGCCGTTGTGGAGCTGTCCGGAAGGGAGGCTTTCCTCTTCTTGGATGCCTCGGCCTCCGGATGTGAGGAGGCCGGCCTCTTCTTTATCCCCCTACAGGGGAACAACTTTCTTCTTCTTCCTCCTCCTCCTCGTCATCTTCAGCACCGGAGGAGTGTGTCTTGGCGTCTTCGGAGGTCGCGTCCCTAGTGCCCTTGCAACGGAGACCACCTCTGGTCCCCTTGGCCTTCTTCTTGGCCTTCTTCTCTGGCACTTGATAAGGCGCCGGAACCAGCATCTTTGTCAGAAGCGGGACTTCCGGGTCTTTGGGCAGCGGGGCCAGACATTTAATCCGCTCCGCCATCTCTGTCCAGGCCTGAAAAAATTAATGGAGAGGCTTAGATGCCTTCCTCAAGTATGCAAGTAAAGGGTATGCCTTGAAAGCATGAAACAACTTACCGGACTAGTAGGGTGCGTCAAGTCATGCCCTCGATCCTCGGTCGTGGGTGGTGGCACCTCGTTGGCCTTGAAGAGCACCTTCCACATATCTTCGTGCGTCGTGCCGAAGAGCTCTAGTAGGGTCTGGTGCTTGGCCGGATCGAACTCCCATAGATGGCAAGTCTGGCATTGACACGGAAGGATCCAACAAACAAGCATCACCTGGATCATGTTGACGAGCTTGATTCTCTTGTTTATCATGTTCTGGACGCACGTTTGGAGCCCTGTCAGCTCGTCCAGGGAAGACCAGTTCAGGCCTTTCTCTTGACAGGAGGTAAGCCATATCGGTACTCCAGACCAGAATGCAGGAGCCGCTGCCTAGTTGGTGCCGCGCGGCTGTGTAATATAGAACCACCCTGACTGCCACCCTTTGACAGTTTCCACAAAGGAGCCTTCGGGCCATGTGACATTGGGCATCTTGCCCACCATGGCGCCTCCGCACTCTGCTTGTTGGCCGCTCACCACCTTCGGCTTCACATTGAAGGTCTTTAGCCATAGGCCAAAGTGAGGCGGGATGTGGAGGAAGGCCTCGCACACGACAATAAATGCCGAGATATTGAGGATGGAGTTGGGGGACAGGTCGTGGAAGTCCAGCTTGTAGTAGAACACGAGTCTGCGAACAAATGGGTGGAGAGGGAATCCAGCCCGCGGACAAAGTGTGAGATGAATACCACCCTCTCCTGGGGCTTTGGGTGGGGACGATCTGTCCCTTGGCCGGAAGCCGATGGGTGATTTTCTTGGCCAGGTACCCAGCCTCCCGGAGCTTTGTGATGTCCTTCTCCTTAATGGTGGAGACCATCCACTTGCCTCCAGCTCCGGATCCAGACATGGTGGAGTGCTTTTTTGGACGAAAAAGACAAGAGCTTGGGCGCTGGAGCTCGAGAATGGATGGGCAGAGGAAGGAGAAGGCGTGGGTGAAAAAGGGGTGAATCCTTGTCTCTTTATAAGGGCAGTGAATATCAAGCGCCTCCCAATTCGCCTTAAAACTCGCCCATTCCTGGGCCAGATAGCACGGTTGGATTACCAACACCCGTATTGATGAGAATCCCACAATAAGGGGACACGATCTCTTCTTTGACAAGACGTGCCAATGAAACCGCACCTCGAAATATGGAGCGGTAGGCTAAAAACGGTTCGAATAATGACCGGGCGGAGATGTGATGTCACACTACAAAAAGTTGTCAACAGATTGGACTTGTGGAATATTATACTCTCTACCATTGTGTGTGGTACTTGTTTTGCAGAGCCGAACATGTTTTCTATGTTTTGAGACTATGTTGGAGTATTCGGAGAAGGAACCCGCCTTGCAATGCCAGAGACAATATGTGTGCCGGACTCATCATCATTGAAGCCTGGTTCAGTGGATACTGAGGGAGTCCTGGATTAAGGGGTCCTCGGACAGCCGGACTATATACATGGGTCGGACTGTTGGGCCATGAAGATACAAGACTCCCATGTCCGGATGGGACTCTATTTGGCGTGGAAGGCAAGCTTGGCGATTTGGATATGTAGATTCATTTCTTTGTATCCGACCTTGTACAATCCTAGCCCCCTCCGGTGTCTATATAAACCGGAGGGTTTAGCCCATAGGACACAATCATAATCCCATAGGCTAGACTTCTAGGGTTTAGCCATTACGATCTTGTGGTAGATCAACTCTTGTAATACTCATATTCATCAAGATCAATCAAGCAGGAAGTAGGGTATTACCTCCATAGAGAGGGCCGAACCTGGATAAACATCGTGTCCCCCATCTACTATTACTATCGACCTTAGACGCACAGTTCGGGACCCCCTACCCGAGATCCACTGGTTTTGACACCGACACCTCCACTACAAATCGGCTTCTCCCTTGTCCTCTTGAAGAAAACCGCTGATGCATGCGGCGGTAGGGTTTGTAGGAGTACTATGGCGTGCGTGGCCATGTCATAGTAAACGGGAGAGGGATTGAGTTCGAGTCAACGCCTTAAATATGTGTGAGCCGCTTGGTTTTACGAGAACGAGGCAACATTTTGGGTTCAGGGACCAGTGGAGTAGGTTCGACCGAATGGCAGTGATGCATGGGCCCTGCATTTTGATACACTCGGGGCCGCGTGAAATTTGCTACTCTACTCAAAACTAGTAAGGTACACATCCATTGAACGCATGAGATTTGGAAACCAAATTATGAATAAATACACACTATAGCATGTAAATATTTGAGTCATATATGCATGATGTAGATGTTCATTTAGTTCTTATAGTTAATCTCATTCAAAATCAATTAGTTTTATAAAAATGTTAAGATTCATGGGGTTGTACGTTGTAAAGCATAAAGTAAAAAACAAATAATGGCAATTCATTTAGAAATAAAAAATTGGGCAATTATGATACGGAAGATTCTAGAACAAAGGAGAAGTGCTTGTGTTTTGAGGTTTGTCCATATGCTTAAGTTCAACCATGGAGTCTTCTAAATTGTACATGTGGCAGATCTGGTGGAAAGTTGATGATATCCAACGGCCAGTAGTGCTCGGATTTGCCATCTCTGCATTGTTGTATTAGCTTCATCCGGTGACCATCTTTCAAAGTTGTTCGCACACTATATAGTTCTTGTGCCATAGTTGCATGTCTTGGAAAAAAGCTACTAGTGGGTTGTACTAGCTATTTAGGAATAGAAGATGTATACATGGAAGTTGTTGGGAAAGAGATGCCATGGAGTATCTCAATTCCTATGAGTAGGGATTGGAAAAGAGATGTCATTTGGTTCACATCATAGGAACTTTTTTATTGAATCTAGAGATGACATGTATCTCAATTCCTATGAGGAGGGATTAGAAAAGAGATGTAATTTGGTTCATATCATATGAACTTTTCTATTGAATATACACTAAGGTTTATTTTCCTTTGAAATTATGGGAGTATTGGAATCCATTCATATGAACCAAGTGGCTCTAAAGCTATAAAAATGATATCATGTTTATTTCCTTTGGAATGTGGAGTATATGAATCTATTCCTATGAACAATTGGCTCTAAAGGAAAAAATCTGATAAAAATCATATCATATAGAGTTCCTATGATATTCCTCCACACTAAAGGATGGTTGAAATTGGTGTAGGTGATACGATGGTCTTTCTTTGTAGACTCCTCCCCCATCTTTATAGTTACCACTCGAAGATGAATGAAATGATATTTACTGGGTATTCTACATGTGCAATTTGGTACACGAAAACTCGGTAAAAGTTTGCGAGGTTCGAGTTTTCAATAAAGCTTTATGCACTGCACTTTGGAAGGAGGGAGCATACGACAGTTGCTAACACTCACGTGGAAGATTTGTGTGTAGGAGGAGTGGTTGTTCTGTTAAATGACATGGCAAAATGACACTGTCGGATGTCGATCTAACGGTTCTTACGGCGTTCGTCAGGAAAAGGCTTGTGGCAAACGTTTGTCGGATAATGATTTATGGACACATGCATTGCATTGATACGTGCCCCCCTCTCTCTCACGCACACACACCCTCACGAGTCACGACTCTCCCGAGTCCTCTCGCACCCACCGTCTATCTAAAGGTAGACGTCACACACATATGTGCTCTTCACACCCTACCCTCAGAACTTCAAAAAAACAAAAGACGTCGCGCACATTTTATTTTAGCTCACATGTCACACACTTATACTATTACTCTTGTGGCGAACATTCTTTGGGCATAGTATATTGTACTCTCACGAAGAGAAGCGGTGCACGCACGCACTAGTTCTCTCACACCCACTCGCGGGTACACGTAGGAGTGCATTTTTTGAAGCTGGTACAACAAAATCACTCCACTATATATATAAGTAGCAGCCTTAGCGCTTGCTTTACTAGGGTTCCTCTCATTCACTCTCTCATTCTCTCAAGATCTAAGAAAGACATAGGTGGCCACACTCTCTCTCTCTGCTCACGGCTGGTCACAAATCCGGCCGAACAACCTCGACCGGGGCAGGGGTCTAGGTGCATCGTTCACGCTGTCGTCGGCGGCAAGGGAGCAGACCAACGGCTGCCCGCATGTCCCGATCGGCGGCCGTGCCATTCTCTTCGAGAGAGCGCCTGCTCGGGAGGGCCTCTGACCCCTTCTTCCTCCGTGCGGTATTGTGACCAAGATGCGACCTCCCGACGCCGTCTTTTCCACATGCCGACAACCCTCAAGTATATATTCCTTCAAAACCTACCTTCTACTGCCCCAGCTCCCCACTTGGCTCATGTGGATCTTTTTCTACTTCTGTCCGCTGTTCCAAAGCCAAATAGACTTTTACTATTATTAGAGGTAAAGCTAGTTCATACAGTCGTCTCTAAGAGTTGGTTCAAACAGGGAAGAAAGTGGGAAAGCTGTAGCATGAATCTAGGACTTGGTTATAAGAGGAAATGGGGGAAAGTACTAGATACTAGCTACCCAACCGGTCTCTTGGTTGAAAATACAAAGAAAGCATGGTGGATGTTGAAGGATGGGGGAAGTGGACCTGTCTCTTGGTTGAAAAAGGAAAGAAAGTGACGGGTGTTGGGGGACAACGCAAATGAGAATGAGCAGGTCTAGATTTCCTGTGCTCACATAGGAAAATGTCGCCGAGGAGATAAAAAATGGGACAACTACAGACATGCTGCCTTAGTGTTTGCCTCTCTCGGCAACCACATATGCCTCGCCACTTTATGCCCATGCTGTCCCTACGCCCATATCGCTACCGTTAATGTAAAATCACATGAAGCATTAAGCAATGCCACCTAATGTCACTATAAGTAATGGTCTAGTACCGTCGATAAATTGAAGCAATGCCACCGCCATTTTATGAAGTGCTTCCGTCTTGCTTTATTTCCCATGAATTTTGTTTTTCCAGTTACACTTAAATCTCACACCACTAACATTGCTTCATCCCAGTGGAACTGCACAAATTTGATTGCACATTTACTGACCATGTGCTACTCTAATGACAGTAACACTAATGTTATTGTTCTGCATGTTAATCTAGTGGCAGTGTTGATGTGATGTGATACTACTTACTTAAGGGCACTTTCATACTGTCAATCTAGTGCCAATTATAACACAATAGATGCTGCTGCTAATCATACGCCACTGCAAATATCTGTCACTGTTTAAATAACCGTATTTCGTATTTGTGCAAACAGGGATGTCTGTCTCCATATCGTTCCGGGATGTCTGTCTCCGTATCGTTTCTATCAGCGCAATCAAAAGCACACACCTCAGTTTTAGTAGAACTGCGCAAAATGAGATGGCTATCCCTCGCTGCCATCGTCTAACTACCCATCTTCCAGGTATTCCTACATTGGTAGTAACTAGGTAGAATGACAAATGCAATCTAAAAGAAGTTGATTCGTATGTTTTACTTCCGGATTGCGGTGTAGGGGCAAGCGAAAACAACTGCATCCTAGTCTGGAATGCACTTTCTACTAGTTCATCCATGGACGAGGACTAGCTAGCACGGTTGCACAGCGGTTTTTTGGACAGGTGCGCGTACAAGAGGCATTGTGGTCTGCTTATTTCTACAAATAGCGGTGCTTAAATTTAGTGGAATGCACAAGAATTTCAGCTGGTCAGTACACTGCATGGTTCAGTTCAGTATTCCAGCTGAGACTACAATTATAATTGGTTATTCTGGAATAAGAGGACCTAACCCTGGATGGTGGCAATAAGAAAAAACCAGAGTGAACTCCAGGAAATTCAAGCCTGCCGGGAGGCCCTTTGCTCAGAGAAGCCTTGCTTTTCCTGATTTGTAAACCTTCTCACAACTTTGTGTTTTGCTGTGAACTAGTATATGTTTGTTATGTTCTATGAATCATTGAGATGTATAAAATTGCTTAACTTATGCTTTTCAAGTTTTTTATGAAGCCGCGTTTAATGTGAGTGTTCCACATGAACGTTGGACTAGCGTGTGAACGTTTGGAATTTACATTGTGGCCTCATTTAACTGCATGAACCACTGTAACAAGATACATAGTTGCTTATATGTCAGACAACAGATTGTTGATTGTTAGCTGGTCGATAGCCTAGTGTTGAAGCGAGCTGAGCCAATGTGCTGTGTTTTGCACAACTGCTTACAAGTGGGGTAGCACCAACAGTGTTTACAAGTACTTATGTATACGGCGTATAGTTCTCGAACAAGTACTCTATTTCATCAAACACACACTGCTCGTATGATAAACCGTGACAACTTATGTCTTACCATGCCATATTCATGAAAAACTAGTGAGGACACATCTATTTCGGCAATAGTTATGATGGTTCTCACATGATTCACGGGCACACAAAAGTAGCAGCAGTTCCCATAGATGGATTCAAACAGAGTACTAGCCTCAGAGGGCTCGATAACATGCAAGGTTCGGATAATTAGACACAATCCAAACTACTATTAAACACTAGCTGGGGCAACTATTTCATGCCTCGATCTAATTTGGGCTGGACACAAGACGAACCTTTCCATGAACATCATGGAGGACGTCTGGCAGCAGCTCAATCCTGTGAACCTTCATGAAGAAAACCTTGTGGCCTTGCCACTCATAGACTTGTTTGTGGAGGCATGCCACATCATTTTCCTGCGTAAGCTTGGCAAGAATAGTATGCCTTACAAACGAAGGAGTAGATTTGAACTTCTTGTGCTTCAGTACACCCTGGACAACACGCCTGACAACAGTGAGGCTGGAATACAACTCGACATTGGTATAAGCGCAAATGGCTTCCAGGACCCAATAGCCTAAGAACTATGTTTTCCCAGTGCGTATATTCAGGTCATCCGCCTCATAGCGAGTGACATGTACAACCACACAATTCTTGTCAGCATCAGGGCTCTAAGTGAAGCAGAAACAAATTCTGAATTACTTTCCAGTATAAGAAACACAAGTTACTTAAACCACTATGTATAGCAAGGCATAAAAGCTAATAAATTTTTGCATTATTCATCACCACATACTTAGATGAAAAACTACAATCGAGATCGGCAAAGAAGAAAATCACCTTTGGAAGCTCAACACGCGGGGGGGGGGGATACATCCTCGAAGGGGGGAACTGCTCCTGCAGTGCCACGGGGGCTGTAACCTCAAACGGGGCGTTGACAATCTCAGCAGTGGCCGTGAGCGTATCTGGGGTCGGCTCGGTGGCTGCCTCCATCTTCTTGGAGCTCTCTATCTCATGGGGATCAACCTCTCGCTGTCAGGACCCCAATTCTAAGTCACACCGATCTAGCATGTAACACCTCATATCACTTTGCGGCCTCACGCACGGTATTCTCACGGGTGTCGCCTTACCAGGCCCGGGACCGTTTGCGCCTTTTGGCTCACGTATATGATAGTGTCGCTAGCATCCATATGATAGAGAACCCGGGCCGACATGACTAGTCGTGAACCCAAAGTGGCACTAACTTACGGGGACATGCATACATGAAACAATATCGAGCATGTCGGTCAGCAGCGTGTGAATCCGGGCTGTAGCAACTGGGCTAACAGGACTCCGGGAACCCAGACTGTAGCAGACTACCAAGGCTCAGTGGAAGCACCAGACTACATTTCCCCATAAGAGAGGCTACCAAGGATAAACAACTAGATTGTCGGATCCCACACATACCAAGCATTTCAAAATCATACACACAATATGCTCGATATGTGCAAATACAACATGGCATCACAACAAGACTCTACGAGTCAGGGTATTTATTCAATAGGCTCCGAGGAGCCATGTATTACAAACATAGGTCTCATGACCCAGCATACAAACAACAAGCACATGCGGAAGCTTAACTTATCTGAGTACAGACAACTACAAATGAAAAAGGCTGGGAAGCCTGACCATCTACAAGATCCTGCCGAGGGCACAAGATCGTAGCTGAGGTAACAAGCTAAACGTCGAAGTCCACGCGGAACTACTAGTGAGACTGAAGTCTCTCTGCAAAACATAAAATAAGCAAACGTGAGTACAAATGTACCCAGCAAGACTTACAACAGAACTAACTACATATGCATCGGTATCAAGAAAGGGGGTGGTGGGGTTTAACTGCAGCAAGCAAGCTTTGACTCGGTGGCTATACTAAACTACGACTGCAAGTAACTCTTCTGAGGTGGCGCACATGAGTCCACATATTCACCATATCAATACACCACTATGGATCCGCTCCCGTCTACCTATGAGAACGCCATCCATAGCACTCACGCTTATCTTGCGCATTTTAGAGTATCCACTTCATGTTATCTATGAACTGTACATGCAACCCAGAAGTCCTTTACCGTGGACATGGCTATTCGAATAGATAATGTTAACCCTGTAGGGGTGTACTTCTTCACACACGCTCTCACCACTTATCGCCGTTTACTGTACATGTACTCGACAACCTTCAAGCAGAAGCCCAGGGAGGGTGTCGGCCACAACCTGACTAACCACACATGTCTCTTGTCCAGGTTTATCGCCTATTCGGGTTCCATCCGCAAGGAGATCCAACCAGGGTGTCGCTCACGGCCCCAAACGATGTTTGCAGGGTTCCCAAGCCCACCTCGACAGGTGGTTCTACGATTGGTACACCGTGCCATGGTGCCTAGTATGTCCCAAGCCCACCTGTACAGGGTACCACTTGGTAAACTACTAACACAACCTACAAACTCCAGAACCTCATCCGTATCTAGGATTGGGTCAAAGGAATTGTGTTCCGCAGATCAAAATGCCAATCCATCTTCTGCTCTACTCTACCTTGGAGTGTTACCACATTTATGTCAAGAGTGTCATGACAATTGCACCACCTCTTATGAATTCTTGACGCAGTAATACTTCTTGCCATCATTGTTAATTCCTCCATTCCCGTGTTATTGTAACCAGAATGCCGACAAGTGAATCGTGATGTGTGAAATCAATACTGCTAGCAACCCCGTTGCTTGGTAGTTAATGGACAATAATCTCATTCTTAGCGTGTTGGTATTGAATTATCCTTCTAAGATTGATTGTGCTACCTTGTCCATTTTCCCTGGTGCACTCCTCGATCAATGAGATACGATTGTGTCAATCCATCACTCTCTTGATCACATCGTCTTGCCCTGAAAAGCAAGATTGATCTCGAGCTTAGTAACATACCGGTGGTTCATGATTTTCCAAATATCTTCTCGGAAGTGTTACCAGGTTATCCCCTGACTGATATGTTGAGCTCGTGATCAAGTTGGTTTTCTTATAAACCACTCCTTCTCCAAGAATCTGTGTTGGATACCCCTGAGCTAGTTGGTTAAGCTAAACAGCAACTTGGAGAGTTGGAAGATAAAAGCTTGCCTAACTTACTTCATTTCCAAAGGGATATCTTGTGTTTGTGTGTTTGTTGTAGAAAGATGATTTCTTGATCGATTGGTCCTCGTGATCAGTTGTTGAACCTATCGTCTTACCCAAACCTTGATTTGAGTGTGGGCCATCATAAAATCAAGTTAGAACCAACGATATTCGTAATGTTGTCTTACTCGTGGTTGATTCCTCGAGTATACACCATTACATCTTTTGGTCTGACCAATACTATCACATTGTTCACATAATTGTGGAACTCCAGTTATACGAAAATCCCAATGACTTGTTGTTGAGCCCATCAGCAACATTTTATCTCATCCATGATTCATGTTGAACATTAAATAGTGTTGGAAACTTTTTAAGCATTGCCTTCGTGTTCCATTCATGAGGTATATGTTTGGATGGAAGAAGTGACTTCCTCTAGTTCATGTGCATTTGAAGCAAGTTGCCACCATGAATTTGAGAAAGTTTGTTTTTTTCGCCTCCTATGGAATCGTCCCAAGTCAGTCACGCATGTGTGACGTATTCTATGGTTTGATAGACTGATCATCTCCATTCCATATGTATTCCTAGCACACAAAGCCACTGATTGACTTGTTCAAGGAAAAGAGGTTCCTTCTTTAAGACCCGGGCTTATACAAGGACCTCGATATCCCCAATGATGGTTCCCAACCAGAACTCAGTAGTGTTTTATCATAAGACTACTATGTGGCACTACAAAAAAAAGACACATCCGTGACATTTTGGGCCGAACAAATTTTTTTCTGTCATACATATGACACTTCTATGACGATAATTGTGACAAAACCCGGTATCATCATAGATGTGGTGGGCTCCTACTTCTATGACAAAAAATCATGACGGAAAATGGGCTTTTTGTCCTGGGCAGGCCAGAGACGCAGCTGCATGACATTCTTTGGGCCGTCCATGACGGAAAAAACCATGGTAGAAGCGAGGGGGAGGAAAATTTCGGGGAGTTGCCGGTTACGGTGGGAGGTCGGGAGCCGAGCGATGCGCGTTTCTCTCGTACACGTACGCGTGTGTGTGCGAGGCGTTGGCTCTAACTGAATCCAAGCGAGGCGTTAGGCTCTAACTGAACCCGAGCGATTGCACTTCAGGCTACGCGTTACTGAACCCGAGCGATCGATCGATGGCTGTTAACTGAACCCGATGGAGCGATTCCTTCGATACTACTGCTAACTGAAGCCGATCGA
>NC_057801.1:217267312-217268515 GCF_018294505.1 Triticum aestivum
ACGGTGGAGGGGTGGCTGTCGAGGGGTGGTTGAACAGGACCCCGTGGTGTGGAGGGCTGGATGAACAGTAGACAGTGGAGGGGTGCCCATGGAGGGGTGGTTGAACAGTAGCCAGTGGAGTAGCGCGCGGTGGAGGCTGGATGAACAGGAGCCCGTGGAGGTATATGTTTGGATGGAAGAAGTGACTTCCTCTAGTTCATGTGCATTTGAAGCAAGTTGCCACCATGAATTCGAGAAAGTTTGTTTTTTCGCTTCCTATGGAATCATCCCAAGTCAGTCACGCATGTGTGAAGTATTCTATGGTTTGATAGACTGATCATCTCCATTCCATATGTATTCCTAGCACACAAAGCCACTGATTGACTTGTTCAAGGAAAAGAGGTTCCTTCTTAAGACCCGGGCTTATACAAGGACCTCGATATCCCTAATGATGGTTCCCAACCAGAACTCGGTAGTGTTTTATCATAAGACTACTATGTGGCACTACAAAAAAAAGACACATCCGTGACATTTTGGGCCGAACGAATTTTTTTCTGTCATACATATGACACTTCTATGACGATAATTGTGACAAAACCCGGTATCATCATAGATGTGGTGGGCTCCTAATTCTATGACAAAAATCATGACAGAAAATGGGCTTTTCGTCCTGGGCAGGCCAGAGACGCAGCTGCATGACATTCTTTGGGCCGTCCATGACGGAAAAAACCATGGTAGAAGCGAGGGGGAGGAAAATTTTGGGGAGTTGCCGGTTACGGTGGGAGGTCGGGAGCCGAGCGATGCGCGTTTCTCTCGTACACGTACGCGCTTGTGTGCGAGGCGTTGGCTCTAACTGAACCCGAGCAAGGCGTTAGGATCTAACTGAACCCGAGCGATTGCACTGCAGGCTACGCGTTACTGAACCCGAGCGATCGATCGATGGCTGTTAACTGAACCCGATGGAGCGATTCCTTCGCTACTGCTGCTAACTGAAGCCGATCGATTGGATGAACAGTGAGTGTTGCCGGGGGGGTGGATGAACAGTGAGCGGTGGCGTTGCCTCTAGATGAACAGGACCCCGTGGTGCGGAGGGCTGGATGAACAGTAGATGGTGGAGGGGTGGCTGTGGAGGGGTGGTTGAACAGGACCCCGTGGTGTGGAGGGCTGGATGAACAGTAGACGATGGAGGGGTGGCTGTCGACAGGTGGTTGAACAAGACCCCGT
>NC_057801.1:217268525-217292057 GCF_018294505.1 Triticum aestivum
GAACAGTAGACGGTGGAGGGGTGCCCGTGGAGGGGTGGTTGAAAGTAGCCGGTGGAGTAGCGCGTGGTGGAGGCTGGATGAACATGAGTGCGTGGAGGATGGATGAACAGGAGCCCGTGGAGGCTGGAGGATGTCGACGGTAGCCCGTGGAGGCTGGAGGAGGTCGACGGTGGAGATGAACAGTATCCCGTGGAGTCCCGTTTTGCGGTACGCCACACCCCTCCCGATGAAGAGGACCCCCGTTTTGACCGTAGCACTCCAATACAAGTCCGTTTCGTCTGTTTTGCGGTACGCCACACCCCTCCAGATGAACAGGACCCCTATTTCGACCGTAGGAGGTCCGTTTCGTCCGTTTTGTGGTACGCCACACCCCTCCCGATCAACATGACCCCCTTTTCGATCGTAGGAGGTCCATTTCCTCCGTTTTGCGGTACGCCACACCCCTCCCTATCAACAGGACCCCGTTCCGAACGTGGCCGGTCGAACACAAGGTCGTTTCCTCCGTTATGCGGTACGCCAGGCCTCGTTTCCATCGCCTGTTCCGTCCAAGCCGGTTGGCTCCCATGCATTCCGTTGCTTGCCGATGAACACGACGCATTCCGTTGCCTCCCCATGAATACGACGCATTCTGTTGCCTCCCCATGAACATGACGACGACGCTATTTCTCCATTCCGACCCAGCCATGTACGTATGCGCGAGTAGGCGTTCGAGACCCTGCTCGTATGTACGTACGTGGCCATATTTTCTTTCTTGCACCCACGCCGCTGTACTTACGTGTACATGCTACGTGCGCGCCTCTACATTGACCAGTATGTACGTACACATTCGCGACCCGAATGACAAGGCTACATACGCTTCGACCAGGTGGGTACCGACTGTCAGGCACTTCCTTGCCTGCGAAGATGTAGCTGGTGGGTCCCAGCAGTCAGGGGGGCGAATTGTTTTTTTTTGCCCGGACGCACTTCCTTGCGTGCGAAGATGTATCTGGTTGGTCCCAGCAGTCAGGGGGGAGAATCGTTTTTTTTGCCCGGACGCACTTCTTTGCGTGCGAAGATGTAGCTGGTGGGTCCCAGCAGTCAGGTGGGCGAATCGTTTTTTTTTCGGACGCACTTTCTTGCGTGCGAAGATGTAGCTGGTGGGTCCTAGCAGACAGGGGGGAATGTTTTTTTCGCAAAATATGGTGGCCCGTCCGATGGGTCCCCGCTGTCAGGTGGAGGAATAATTATTTTGCGCGTAATAAGGAGGCACTTCCTTGTTGCGGTGGTGGACCCAGCTGTCAGCCTCTCCACGTACCGTCCACGTCCGATGGAAGCCATTCCTTGACCACGTTGACCACGCCGCGCCGAGAGCACCAGGGCGGTGGACGATGGCAAGGCCTAGGAAGCGGACGACGCGGAGCCGGGGAAGACCCGGCAGTGGATGCCCACGCGTAGAGGAGTATGAGGGTTCACTCGTTCGGCTGCGCTGTGAGGCTGTCGTCGCTGTAGAATAACAGGGGGTGTGGGTGCATAGAGGGATGGCATGGCCAGCGATGGGAGTAGTAGGGGGCGGTGAGGCCTCCGCGGCATCACAGCCGGCCACGGGCGGCAGGAGCAGGCGGCACGACCGGCGCTGCTTTGGGCGGCTGGAGCAAGAAGACCAGAGGGTGAAGAAGCACTCTGGCCGTTGGATGGACATCGTACGGTCACTGGAGCTAGAATCGTTCATATATTGACTAAAGTTGACAAAGGCCTCCGTCCCAGTCAACTTAGTAGGCCCACAAGTCAGCCTCCCACCAAGGTTGGTCCCAGCTAGCAGGGGGTATTCATTTTTTTTGTGCGTAATAAGGAGGCACTTCTGGTGGGTCCGAGCTGACAGCTGGGGGAACGTTTTTTCACGAAATACGGTGGCCGGTCCTGTGGGTCCCAGCAGTCAGGGGGAAATATTTTTTTCGCGAAATACTGGTGGCCCGTCCAGTGGGTCCCTACTGTCAGGTGGAGGAATAATTATTTTCCGCGTAATAAGGAGGCACTTCCTTGCGGCTGTTGTGGACCCAGCTGTCAGCCTATCCACGTACAGTACTCTTCCGATGGAAGTCGGTCGTTGACCACATTGACCACGCCGCGCCGAGAGCACCACGGCGGTGGACAACGGCGAGGCCTAGGAAGGGGACGACATGGAGCCGGGGAAGACGCGGCAGTGGAAGCCCGCGCGGAGAGGACTATGAGGGTTCACCTGTTCGGCTGCGGTGTGAGGCTGCCGTTGCTGCAGAATAACAGGGGGTGTGGGTGAGTACAGGGATGCCCTGGCCAGTGGCTGGAGTAGTAGGGGCGCTGAGGCCCGCGCGGCAGCACAGCCGGCCACGGGAGGCGGGAGCAGGCGATCCCGCCGGCGCTGCTTTGGCGGTTGGAGCAAGAAGATCAGAGATTGAAGAAACACGACGGCCGTTGGATTGACATCCAATGGTTACGTCTGCTAGAATCGTTTGTTGACATAGTATATAATAACTAAAAAAATCTTGCATACGCGTCAACTAAACAGGCCCACAAGTTAGACCACTCCCTCTTTTTTTTAATAATTTATATATAGCTCATGGCAACTTCTTATGCAATTTATTGCAGTTGTTTTTTGGTTGGCCAGGGTCAATTTCGCATATTTCTGTGGGTTCCAAACTATTTTTAATACTAAAATGTCGAGCCAGATTTAAAGTACTTTGAAGATATATTTAAATTAGGTTAATGCCCAGTGAAATAGGAATCTGAAAATGTGAAAAAAATCAGAAGTTATAAAGTAATTGCCAATTTGTCATCTGTTTTTATATTTATAGCCCATTTCATATTACTTTCAAGATTTGCAGGCGTCTTGAAAGAGTTGCAGCCCATCAGGGCGTAGAAAAATAAGTAGGCCTGGATTGGGTATTCTTCAGAAAAAATAAACTGGGCTCATTTTCACAAAGAAAAAATAGCTGGGCTGGTCACATGGTGAACATAAAATATAAGCCTGGGCTAGACGGGCCATAGCCCAGTTCAAACCCTGCTCCGTCTCAACAATACCAAACAAAAAAAATACTGCTCGAGTAGCTACGTCCCAGGTGTCAGCTGATCTTGTGATGTTCTCTTGTCTATTGACTATATACGCTCACAATGTCGTGGGTCCCAGATGTCAGGAAAACACTAGGAGGAAGCATTTTATTTTTTCATACGCTGACGTGGTGGGCCCCTACTGTCATCCTCTCCACGTACTTCTGCCGATTCCTGTTGTTTGTTGACCATGTTGACAACGCGAAAAGGCGGCGCCGCGGCGAGCGCACCAAAGCGCGCGGAGGACGTCGGCGTTAACGATTTAGGAGACGGTGGGGCGGCGATGCATGCGCTGAGGTGCAAACAGCCGTGGGGGCGGAAGCAGGCGGCCCCGCAGGCGCTGGTTTGGTTTTGGTGGCTGGAGGAAGACAGGACTGAAGAAACACGACAGACTGTAAAAGCAGCAGGAGTACTTAACAACCTTAACTGAAACCAGCAGGGGCACTTAACAACCAAAGCTGAAAGCAGTATGAGTACTTATACAGGTTCAACCGTACAAAGCATGCCTCGAACAGTGCTACTTTGCCTACAGTTAACCAAGGGTGAGGCCGCCAAGCCCCAGGACAAGGCCCAGGCGCCACCCCACGCATCCACTACCTTTTGAAAGCAGCTTCATCTTGCAACATGGTCAATAAACAGGATATTCGCTTTAGAGCCATGGAAAAGCATGAACATAATCTTCTATCCTGTTCTCCAAGATGGACGGGCCTTCATTATTTGAGACCACCCACGACTAAGTATCTTTTCACCTCCAAACGGAATTGAGTAGGTCTACATAAACATCATGTTGTGACCAGGCGCAAGTCTGACCCGACCATGGTCAGGCATCTGTATAGGAACAATAGAACTCAGTAGTTCCTGTTTCAAGAAGATCACAACTGTAAAACTATGTATAAGCAATAGTTTATGAACAACATATATAAAAGAAAACAGCTCGTACCATAAGTTTCTCGACACAGTTGGGCCTGTTCAACGAGTGCAGCAGTGGCACACATATCCCACGTGGCCTTCCACCATTGAAACGCCCCACAAGGACCTCAAGACGATCAATAAGTGTAAGAACTTGTGGATGTCGATCCAGTCAACCTTAGTGCCATTAGTAACAACCGAGTTATTACAGAGTAACAAACAAGCAGACTGCTTAACTCTGAAAAAACCTACACGTGCCACCAATTATAAGAAAATATTAGTTAGAAGTAGCATCTTCGTGAGAGATTCATTGCTACTTCTAAAGTTAAATTGTGATTAGTTAGACAGAATAGGTGGATTAAGAAGTAATCGAGGCAACAAGCAAGAACCAGATACAAAACTAACATGGATGAACAATTGGAACGACGTTGGGGTGGAAGATCGCAGTGAAGATGAGACCAGGTTCTGCTATTTCCATCAACATTTGTGCGCCAACTTTCAGTCCGTAACACTTGAGAAAGTTTATCCAAGTTCGGCCATAAAAAAAGCAGCGATCTTCTTGGTTCATGAACCCATCTCGGAAGTAATATCCATGGCTTGCCTTCACTGTGACCATTAAACTAGTGTATTCAGTTATGGCAAGGCCGAGCATCTTGAGTACATGTGTTCTGGCAGAGCAAATAATACACTGCAGGAAAAATAATATGAGAACACAGCATGTTAAAAAAAACCCACCCTCCCGGATAGAGAAGAGGATTCTAGGAACATACTATGCGTGTTTCAAAATGCTGTGGTAGGATGAGAAGGAACAAGTGCGGCGTCTCGCCGAGGGCGCAGAAATCTGTAAGGTTCTCGCACTTTGGGCACTGCAACTGAAACACACTAGATTCAGTACGAAGAAAAATGCATCAACGGTGGCGGCTGCCATCCTAGGATTACCTGCGACCAAGGGACTTGGATTTATCGGGGATGGATGAAGAATTTGTACATGGTTCTCCATGAGAAAACCCTATGCAATCGCCGAGCGAGGGTTTTCTCTGAACAAGCAGACGAGGGAGAAGGGGATTCAGGCCCAGTGAAATATTGCCGCTTTGTCCGTCCAGCTTACTGCTAAAGCTGGAAAGGGGGGGGTTGTGATTTGACGGCTCATTGGGCATTACTGCGGCGCTGTGACCGGGGTGTGTCTACCGTGAAGTTGTGCACTCTAATTTGTGCATATGGCACGTGGACCCCGTTGCCGGTTGCCCCACATATCAGCAAAAGGAAGTAGAAAGACAGGAGTAACTAGTTACACATAAATATATTTTTTGACAGAGAGATACTTCCTCTGTAAAGAAATATACAAATCTTTTATATCAGAACCTCACCTTGTCGAGAAATATACTCCCTCTACAATGCACGGGCATTATGGGGGTTCAGCTT
Organism: Triticum aestivum; assembly: GCF_018294505.1. Taxonomy (NCBI): domain Eukaryota; kingdom Viridiplantae; phylum Streptophyta; class Magnoliopsida; order Poales; family Poaceae; genus Triticum; species Triticum aestivum. Next base: position 217,273,917 of record NC_057801.1, read on the forward strand.
TTTTTATGGGGGTTCAGCTGAGAATATAATACTCAGATAGGCTCAGGGTTTTGGACTTTGGGCCGCAGGCCGACCCTGCATGTTTGGGGGCCCATGTGTTCTACCTCAACGCTTTTCATATTGCAAGCAATCGGTACTGCGCTGGTTTTAGATGTTGTCGCAAGGCGAATACACAAAATTGAGTAAAGCACGGCAGCTGTTGGAATGAAATCGAACGACAGTTCCTAACCAGAAACCAGAGTTGCAATTCTATCAACGATATACCATGTGATAAATAATACTATCGTACTACTTATACACAGAGGACACTTTTTTCACCATGCCAGATTATTACATCAAAATCTCTCGGAGGATAGATCAGTTCGGCAGTTGCGTGCTACTACTGAAGAATTTCAAAGTTGATTTGGACCAGCTCTCCTTGCCGAGAAAGTTTGATTTTGACATCATCCCCTACCGCAAGATATGATTTAGATTTGAACCTTGACCATCCTTTAGCATCAATCATCATGCGACCATCCTTTGTACTTACGGTATATTGAGAAGGTTTATTCACACCAAGGCTGCGCATGGTAAGAGAAACTTGGCCGCGGTCGCCCGAATTGTTGAACGACTCCCTCATTGCTCTAGGAATTCTCTGTTTGCAAACAAGAAGACATACCCAAACAGTTAGATCAACACAGTGAATCATGTGAAACAGCATGGAAAGAAAAAAGAACGAAGCACTTGGGCAGCCAATGCTTACCAAGAAGGTGGACATGTCGGTTTTTGTAAGGACTTTAATATATGAAGTGCGAACACTGCAGCCCAGTCTGTTGCTGGTGCAACTGCACGGGCCGGACCAAATGCAAGTGCAAGTGTTGGTGCAGGTGCCGAAGCCGCCGCTGCTGCCGGAGATGGTGCTCCTTGTAGAGCTGGTGCCGGTATCGATGCCCGATTCTCCGGTAGATCAGACTGATCCGCTGACGCAATCGGTGCCCAATCCTCAGCTGGATCAGACTGAGCTACTGTCGCTGTCAGTGCTAGAGCAACTGCCGGTGCTCGATCTATGCGAGACAATGGCGATCGTGTCTGGTCTGCTATGATTAGCTTTCTAACTTGACTAGGATCTGTGGCCGTGATCCAGTTTTTTCTTCATTTCTTTTAAACGCGAGAAGGACTAATTGTGGCATTTTTGTTAAACCAAACTGCAGTTCATCATAGGGATTCAGCTTGCACTCAGACAACATACAATTCTTTCCAGTAATATAAGTGATGGACAGTGCCTTCATTACTGACACGACATAAGAAGTGAAACCTGCAAAAATAGCCATTGTAGAGCAAACCTAACGGTTTATTCTGTGTTGAATGTCACATGGCAAAACATGCATCGTAAAATTGCAGGAAAAGAAAGAAAACATGACATTAAATCAATAAGATTTAGACAGTAAATCAATAAGATTTACTTGATGTGACACGAGTGAATCCTTACCAGGAAATCACTATGTTGAAGTACTCAACAGAAGATTGATCGTCCAACTACGCGTGGCATGTAGGGGCCCTGCCTAGTCCCACAAGCAGGATAGTCCAAAGGTCGTGACAAATCGTATGGACCGAACATCCATGGGACTGGAAATCCTGGTGGGTGCGATAAACCCTGCAATGCATACAGATATTGGAGTGTAACCATAATTGATAAACCGTCCTCACAAAAAATATGATCTGGATAATTCAAAATGTACAGACTGAATTGAGTGGACAGACATTAACATAGACCGTTCTCAGGACTGACCACACACCAAAAGCGGTAGTACTAATAAATAATACAGGGTTCACAAACACAAATCAAGTACTGAACAATAGTACTTACTATAGACAAGCAAAGTTGCACTAACTAAACTCTACAGACTATTTCTTGCCACCGACCTATGGGATGAACCCCGCATAACTGACTAGGCCATGGACTTCATGTGAGATGTCTACATGCACCATCACCATTTTGTCAACCTTGGAGAACCTAACAGAGTGGTCTTTCCACTCATAAACATGATGATGAAGACAGGCCGCATCAGATTTGTTGGGAAGCTTTACAAGAACCACACCCTTCGTAATCGAAGGCACAGCTAGGAAATTGTTGTGGTCAAGTACAGCCTCGAGAACACGCCTGACAACAATGCTACAGGAAAACACTAGTTCAGGACACGTGGCGACAAGGACACAACAGCTGGATAGTTCAACAGTAGAACTCATCATCAGGTCTTCCAGTTCACACGGCATGACTTTGAGAACTTCATCTCCACCGCGGACCTGGTTCTAATTCAAACAGAAACCATATTTTATTACTACCTCCCATTCAGAAATATAAGATGATTTTCGATATTATACTCCATATATGACTACATATACGCACACAAATGAGTGAACAAAGACACTAGAACATGTCTTCAAAGGCATGAGAGCAGAGGGATTACATGCAATATCCATAACACAAGTTACTGAGGCAAATATACCCTCTTAAAAGGTAGCATTGATGTTCATAAAGTACTCCCTCCGTCCCAAAATTCTTGTCTTAGATTTGTCTAGATACGGATGTATCAAGTCACATTTTAGTATTAGATACATCCGTATCTAGACAAATCTAAGACAAGAAATTTGGGACAGAGGGAGTAGTTGAAAGTATCTATAAGAAATTAGTGTCAACCTCTCGCATGTTTTGGTCAAAAGAGGAATTTAGAACCGTCATTTTGCACACTAAAATCACATGCAAGATCACCCAGAAAGTTGTACTACCAGTACTAGTACTGCGTGTTAGATGAAAAAACACGATCAAGATCGAGAAAAAGATCGTCAACAAGAGACATTACCTGGACTTGCTTAATGAGGGATCCCGGAGAGGGGGGCTTGGACAGGGCGATGGCTTTGAGCTTGTCTGCAGTAGTCTCGGCGGGGTGCTTGCGCTTCTTCGTACCATGAGCCTTGACGGTTTTGGCCAGAGCCATAGACATCACGTCGGCCGGTGCTCCGGCATCCATCCAAGAGAGGAAGCTGAGAGAGAAGAGTGAAAGGAGGAACGAGATGAGGGAGAAGCGAAGCGAGTGGGGGTTTTCTTCAAGAGAGAGAAGAGTGAAATGATGGTTGCTTCGTCCGTCCAACTTACTGATGGAAAGGAGGGGGTTTTGTGATTTGACGGCTCATTGGGCATTACTGCGGTGGTTCGATCGGGGTAGTCTACCGTCACTCTACTACGGAGTAATTTAGTGCATGGCTGGTGGACCCAGGTGCTGGCTGTCCCACACGTCGGCGAAAGTGAGTAATTTAGTGCATGGCTGGAGGAGGATCCGCACGGTAGAGCGTGTCCACTGTTTTTCATTCTGAAGAAAAAAATGATTACAACAAGCGTTTCCACTCTTACGATGGAGGAGTGCGAAACACGGCAGCCACTTGAACATACACAGTGCTCCTACTACTAGGCATGTGCAGTGGTTCATACGTCAGTACTACACAATATTGTTGCTAGTGTAGTAAGATATGACAATAACAAATGATGTTGTGCGCATGTCAACTACTCCTATATGTAACATAGTACCGCGTTTTCGACTGTCCGGTCGAGCATGAACGGTGAGATCAATGTTAACAGAACTAGGTCCACAGCGCACGGAGAGTACGGTGCTATAGTACTCCACGAAACATGAACCATATGAAGCACATCCTATAGTGTTAGACAGGGTGTATGAAGGGTGCACGGGATGGGAGCAAAAGTTCCCTTCTCGACCCACTTTTGGGTGTTTGGCAGAGTGCCTGAACCATGAAGGGTGCATGAGTCCACACTAGTAGTTGAAAAAAATAAACGAAGAGGAAACAACTATATTGAGATGAGAATGCAACCAAACACACCCACACGCTTGGTGCTACAGTGACTGATCTGCACCGTCTGAGTTTGATCCAACGGTCATGTTACGCCGAGACATGGACATGCCCATGCAGAGGGCTCCTAAACACCACCGAAGTCCCTCTGCTTCTCGAGGCGCACGACGTTGGTGATGCAGGGTGCAACCGCCCGCAGAGCCCGCTCCCGGTCGACGGGAGCCCGCTCGTCAAAGACGGCGTCCAATGGCACGAATGGATTCCGGCGAAGGAGCCCTGAAAGGATTCGCCCGGTAACGACGACGGCAGCCCGCAACCCTTCCTTGTCCAGCTCAGCCCCCACCATCGCGCAGAGACGGCTTAGCTCCTCGGAGATATAGGCGAAGGAGACCAGGTCAGGAAGCCGCAGCTTGTTGAAGTCGACCGGGTGGTTGAACGGGTTTAGCCCGACGGCCGACATCGTCACACTGGCACGACGGTAGGCATCGCGCAGCCGCAACAAGTGCGTGGCAACTTGGTTCACCAAGTGGCTGAGGCGATCCTGGACCTCATCAGGATCGGCCCGCTCGCGTTCCAGCCGGCTCCCCTGACGGCTTATCATATCTCCCGCTTTCTGCAGCAACGCTGCCGACGCCTCGAGCATCTTTGTGGTGGACGCCTGCCGCTTTTGAAGCTCCATGAACTCCCGCACATAACGGAGGAGCATGGCACTCCTCTCCTTGAGCTCACGGAGCTCCACGTCCTTGGCCCTGAGCTCTGCATCCTTGGCATGGAGCTCCTATGTCAGGCGCCTCACCTCGGACTCCGTGATCTGCTGCGCCCCCATGGCACCAGGTAGAGGCAATGGGGAGAGGAAGCAAAGGGGGCGAAATGGTTGAAAGGCAATGCAATCTACAGGAAGGCGGAGGGAGCCAGCTGAGGAGCGGGGAATCTTTTGGTTTTCACCACGGTAAAACACCAGTCGACGACTTCTCACATCAGGGAGCAGTGGGTTTTTACAGGAGGAGTCATCATGACTAATTGCTGCCGCGCCTGCTCCCGTCAATCAAAAAATTAAAAATCCTGCCGCACCCAAACACCAGAGAAACACCGCGGTGGATATTTAAATTTACCTATCGGCAAGTAGATAAAAAAGGGGTGAAAAAACAAATGTGGCGGCGGCCTAGCTAATCGGTCGAACTAACCCAACTAGCTAGCCACCGTGCTTCACTGATGTACTCCACGGGAAAGGTGGTCTTTCGTGATTTGACGGCTCATTTACTTGCTTCGGCGCTACGACCAAGGAGGACCCAGAAAATGCGCGGTAGGGCGTCCCACGTCAGGAAGAATATATGCGTGCACCACCCGGGAGGACCCCGAAACCGCGCGGTAGGGTGTGCCACATCTCGGCACGGAGGAAAAATGTGCGTGTATAAATATACTGTATCAGACGTAGTACCTATGGTTCGACCTCGGGACCCAGCCAGACGGTAAAAAACACCCCACTAGCCACACAGCTTCATCATGCAAACGTGGCACGGTTAGCTCCGTCTCGACCAGCCACAACGTCTCTTGTTGTTCTAGGCGATTCTTCTATTTTCCAAGCTTTTTTTAGTTGTAATAACACCATGGCAAGCTAGCGCCGCTCTTCGTGTGTGCCTGTGCAAAGGTTAGATGATGGAGAGAAGAGAGATTAAGATCACAGACCTGGGACCCACCAGTAAGTGAGACAACGGTCATGCACGTGTTGATGAGGCGCTCCCTCTACTCTACTCAACGCAAGTACTGTATAAAATCAAGTTCCGGGACAAAGCCAACAACCGTTCGTTTTTTCAGGCTATCAACTTACGCTTTGTAGTCCAGGTTGCCAGTTCGAATCTCGTCTTTCAGATTTGTTAGTTTTAGGTCCAAATTTGATTAATGACAAGTGGGACCCCCATGTGTTGTTCCGATATTTCAGTGTAGGATGGTTTTTTTGAACAAACACTTTGCGCGGTTAGACAAGTAACGGCACGAGTTACACGTATTTTGCAAGTTTACGAACAAAAATGATAGCGACATAGAATATCACATCCACCCCGCAGCTTAGATACTATGGTGATATGAGTTTTTACACCGTTGGAAGTGAGATCCAATGGCTTGGGAGTAGTCTTTGTGATTATGCGCAATTTCCAAATCTCCAAAGGTTTTTTTTTGCAAATAAAACATTCAGGCCTCGTGTGTGCCGTTGCATCTTCAATCCAACGGCTCCCCGGTGCTCATATTAGGTGCTCCCCGTAGCTTAATTACCCGCTACGGTGATATGAGCATCTAGGTCGTATGATCAGTGATCAGATGGCACATGCATAGTACTTGTACTTTCTGCGCATTTCCCAAACTCTATCAGCCGTATATTTCAAAAACAGTCAAACCTCCTACTGTGGGCCATTAAATCTCAGTGAACTCGTATCACCATAGAATCTACGGTGCGGGAGCACCTCATACTCTCCCGTGCGAGAAAACATAAGGTGCTATCACAACTTGGATACTACGGTGATACGAGCTTGGAGGTCGTTTGATCTGAGATCCAATGTCATCTGAGCAGTCTTTGTGCTTGTAAGCAGTGGCCGAACTCTTTTGGGGCTTTTCTGCAAAAAACCATTTGAACCACCGAGGAGGTGTTGGGTCACAAATCCAACGCCTCCAAAGAGCTTGTATCACCAAAGCATCTAAGGTGTGGTAGCACATGATATTCTTACATACAGGAGAATATGATGTCCTCCTTCATCTTAGATGCTACGGTGATACGAGCTTCAAGGTTGTTGGATATGGGATCAAAGGGCATCTAAGTAGTTTTTGTACAAATTGTGTGCAATTCTCAAACTCATCAAGGTTTCCTGCAAAAAAATTAAGTGAGCTACTATATCTTAGATCTACAAGCTCCAAGCAACTTATATCGGCATATAGCATCTAAGGTATGGGGGCACATGATATTCTCCCGGGGAGGAGGGGTGGGGCATGCACAACCAATCGGTGGTTGGGAGGGTGGGGACAAATATAATATAAACAACCCTAAATAGAACTCCACAATTTTATCTAAGGTCGAGGGGTTGACCCCCGACAATCATAGCTCCGCCTAAACACAACATTTGCATGTACTGTAGTACTAGACTTAATATTCATGTTTCAGTTTCATGTTCATTTTAAATATTGAACTGAGGACCATGGATGTCTTACATTTTACTCCCTTCGTTCCTAAATATTAGTCTTTTTAGAGGCTTCAAATGGACTGGCACATACAGATGTATATAGACATATTTTAGAGTCTAGATTCACTCATTTTGCTCTGTATGTAGTCACTTGTTGAACTCTCTAAAAGACTAATATTTAGGAATAGAAGGAGTATTTTTGAATTCGTGTCATACATGAATGGGTTGGAAAAATAGATGCACTATACTTATTGGATTGTTGTTGTGTTCGTGCGTGTCTGTCTCTCTGTGTGTGTGTGTGTGTGTGTGTGTGGTCATATGCTTGATACATACAAAGTTTTCTCACCTCCATATTGTTCATCTTTTAAATTTGAATTTGCATTGGAAAACTTACTAGGGATACCATGAAATGTGAAATCCATGTTGAGATCACTATATCACAAAGTCACTCTAATTCAACAACTCGTCATAAATCAATTACCACGTTGAGATTAGTATTTGCGAGGAAAATACGGGTATTGTAATACACATAGATTTGTTCAGCAATTTAAAAGGTTCCTTTCATATTCTCGAATGGTAGGACCCAACGGCGTACCAGCCAGACCTTGGCTCGTGTTGATCCTAAAAAACGGGCTCGTGTCCTTCGGTGGCGTGCGTGGTACGCACATTAGGCAACCCCAACCAGTCGAGCCTCAGCGTTTCAAGTCAAAATATCTGGTGGCCAGAATTCCAGCCCTAGGAAATTCCCCTCATGTCCCCGGTCCATAATGACTACCGATGAACAACGGAGGGATGCTTTAGTAACTAGACAACGTTACCTACCGTGCCGAGCACGGTTCAATTCCCTCGATCGCCGCTCGTCAAGGTCACATGTCAACTGCATTGCCTAGTACTACTACTACTACACCAGGATGAGCACATAATTGAGCCCGTTTGTTCGTGCCTAGTACTTGAGTTAATATATCAGGCAATGCACTGGTATGGAGGGATTATCCTTTTACTCCCTCCTTTCCGGTTTATAGGGCTTATCTCAAAATTTTAGTTTTCCCATTTTATAAGTCTCAATTTGGTTGTTCCCCATCACATGTTCAGATTTCAAGGTGCAATAAATCATTCAGGATTCCAATGCATGTACTTTATTCAGGGTGCAATAAATCATTCAGGGTGCAATAAATCACATGTTCCCCATCACATGCAAGAATTAAGAGAAAATTGACCAATGCATGTACTTTATGCATGCATGCATTCCAATTAATGCATTCGTAAACACAATTTTTGAGGAAAACAAGCGCATTAATTGAGTGGTTTTGCAAACTACAACAATTGTTCCACCACTCACCATCTACCTTGGTTGGTGAGATTTTTGAATTGAGCCCTATAAACCAGAAAGGAGGTTTAACTAAGCAAAATGTTTGACCAAATCCATTCTTAAGAAATACAACAGGACAGATGTACGGCTTGAAATTTTTTTGCATGATGCAGGTTATGATATTGTTTCGAATCCTCGATCTTAAATTTCAGAAAATCCAAAAGTGAGCATAAATTCTTGAAACTGAGCATGGTCACGTGATATGGCACAAATATTACTTCGTAAGTTTTTTCTTCAATTCGAGACAAGCTGCTTATGACAAGTTGCACAAATGAAGGGCCAAGGTATTTTGGAACAAGGACCTGTCACGTTAAGGCGAGCGCTTTCACTATTGAAACCATGGGCGTTTACGTGCCGCCACGAGTCCCCGCTTCTCATCGGCAGGTGCCGTCCCAGAAAGCGTGTGAATCAATGGGAGGCGTGCGCGCATACCGCTGTGCAGCCTCACCGGGAGGCGAGCCCTTTGACCAGGCTCTGCCACCAACCGTCGTCCCAACTGCTCCCACTTTTAATGTCGCCGGCGGTGCAGTTTAAAATCAACCCCGCACTACCCGGTATCGCTACAATCCTCTCTCTTTGAGGGAGTCCTGGATTAGGGGGTGTCTGGATGGCCGGACTATAGCCTTTGGCCGGACTCCTGGACTATGAAGATACAAGATTGAAGACTTCGTCCCGTGTTCGGATGGGACTTTCCTTGTCGTGGAAGGCAAGCTTGGCGATACGGATATGTAGATCTCCTACCATTGTAACCGACTCTTTGTAACCCTAACCCTCTTCGGTGCCTATATAAACCGGAGGGTTTTTAGTCCATAGGACGAACAAGAATCATACCATAGGCTAGCTTCTAGGGTTTAGCCTCTCTGATCTCGTGGTAGATCTACTCTTGTACTACCCATATCATCAATATTAATCAAGCAGGATTAGGGTTTTACCTCCATCGAGAGGGCCCGAACCTGGGTAAAAACATCGTGTCCCTTGTCTCCTGTTACCATCCGCCTAGATGCACAGTTCGGGACCCCCTACCCGAGATCTGCCGGTTTTGACACCGACATTGGTGCTTTCATTGAGAGTTCCTCTGTGTCGTCATCTTTAGGCCCGATGGCTCCTGCGATCATCAACAACGATGAGGTCCGGGGTGAGACTTTCCTCCCCGGATAGATCTTCGTATTCGGCGGCTTTGCACTGTGGGCCAGTTCGCTTGGCCATCTGGAGCAGATTGAAAGCTACGCCCCTGGCCATCAGGTCAGATTTGGAAGTTTGAACTACACGGCTGACATCCTCGGAGACTTTATCTTCGACGGGTTCGAGCCACAGCCAAGCGCGCCGCACGATCACGAGGGGCATGATCTAGCTCTGCCGCCGAACAGTGCCCTGGAGGCCGCACCAGTGTCCGCTCCGACTCTTAGCTCGGAGCCGACTACACCGATCGAGGACAGGTGGCTGGACACCGCCCCGGAGGCTGCTATCTCTATGGCGATTGAGCCGAACATCAAACCTGCCCTTTGTGAAGCTCGTGACTCCAAGGTGCCAGACTCCTCTCCGGACTCCGAACCTTCCGCGCCCCTGCCAATCGAATCCAATTGGGCGCCGGTCATGGAATTCACCGCCGCAGACATCTTTCAGCACTCGCCCTTTGGCGACATCCTGAATTCATTAAAGTCTCTCTCCTTAACAGGAGAGCCCTGGCCGGACTATGGTCAGGAAGGTTGGGATGCGGACGACGAAGAAATTCAAAGCCCACCCACCACCCACTTCGTAGCCACTATCGATGATTTAACCGACATGCTCGACTTCGACTCCGAAGACATCGACGGTATGGACGACGATGCAGGAGACGACCAAGAACCAGCGCCTACAGGGCACTGGAAGGCCACCTCGTCATATGACATTTACATGGTGGACATCCCAAAAGATGGGAATGGCGATGGAACAACGGAGGATGACCCCTCCAAGAAACGGCCTAAGCGTCAGCGTCAGTGGCGCCGCTCTAAATCCCGCCACAGCAAAAATGGTGATTCCGGCACGGGAGACAATAACACCCTGGACAGTCCCGAAGACAACCCCCTCCAACAAGATTCAGTGCAGGAGGATAGAGAAGCCAGCCCTCATGAGAGAGCGGTAGACAGAGAGGTAGAGGACGATAATTACTTGCCTCCCTCCGAAGACGAGGCAAGCCTCGATGACGATGAATTTGTCGTGCCTGAGGATCCCGTCGAACAAGAGCGTTTCAAACGAAGGCTTATGGCCACGGCAAGCAGCCTCAAGAAAAAGCAGCAACAGCTTAGACCTGACCAAGACTTGCTAGCCGATAGATGGACTGAAATCTTTGCGGCCGAAGAGTATGAACTCGAATGCCCCTCCAAGAGCTACCCAAAACGCAGGCTGCTACCCCGATTAGAGGAGGAAGCACCTAAACCTACATCACCAGTGCATGATACGGCCGACCGGCCACCTCGTGGCCGCGACAGAGAGGCCTCTCGGCCCTCCACTCAAGCTGCACCCCGGCGCCGCTCAAAAAATACTAAGGCACGGGAAAATGTGCCAGACCTGCGGGATATACTAGAGGACAAGGCAAGGCAAACAAGATCGATCTACAGATCGCGTGGGCACCCCACAATACGTGATGATAACCATCACACCGGATATGGTAATTCCGCCCGGGCCGAACACAGTAGACATAGCTCATTTGAGCTGCGTCATGATATAGCCCAATACAGAGGCGCCGCACACCCACTATACTTCACAGACGAAGTGATGGATCATCAAATCCCTGAGGGTTTCAAACCCGTAAACATTGAATCATACAATGGCACAACAGATCCTGCGGTCTGGATCGAGGACTATCCCCTTCATATCCACATGGCCTGCGGTGATGATCTACATGCCATCAAATACCTCCCACTCAAGCTTAAAGGACCAGCTCGGCATTGGCTTAACAGCTTGCCAGCGGAGTCAATTGGTTGTTGGGAAGACCTGGAAGCCGCATTCCTCGACAACTTCCAGGGCACCTATGTGCGACCACCAGACACCGATGACCTAAGCCACATAATTCAGCAGCCAGAGGAATCAGCCAGACAATTCTGGACACGGTTCCTAACCAAGAAAAATCAAATCGTCGATTGTCCGGATGTAGAGGCCCTTGCAGCCTTCAAACGTAACATCCGCGACGAGTGGCTTGCCCGGCACCTAGGACAGGAAAAGCCGAAATCCATGGCAGCCCTCACAACACTCATGACCCGCTTTTGCGCGTGTCGGCATTCCTACTTATTACAGCGCCTCCGCACTCCGCGCGTCTCCCCTCGATCATCTTCGGCTTCACATTGAAGGTCTTGAGCCATAAGCCGAAGTGTGGAGTGACATGGAGAAAAGCTTCACACGCAACGAGGAACAAAGAGATATGGAGGATAGCGTCCGGAGCTAGATCGTGAAAATCTAACCCGTAATAGAACATGATCCCTCTCACAAAGGGATCAAGGGTGAGGCCCAAGCCGCGAAGGAAGTGAGAAACAAATACGACGCTCTCATTGGGCTCGGGAGTAGGGATGACCTGCCCTGGAGCAGGAAGCCTGTGCCGGATGTCGGCAGTCAGATATCCGACCTCCCTAAGCTTCACAATGTCCTCCTCTGTGACCGAGGAGGCCACCCACCGGCCTTGAGGGTTGGATCCGGACATAGTGGAGGATCCGGGGTGTTTGAGCTTGGGTCTCGGGTGTTAGAACTCGAGATGCGAAAAGGCACAAGGGTGGTGGAAAAGAGGTATAGGCCTCAGCCCCTTTATAAAGGGGGTGTATATCAAGCGTCCTCAGCGTGACCGCTTGGGACTTATCTAAAAACACAGAGTCATACCAACAGTCATCGTGGGGTTGCGCACACCTGTATTGATGGAAGATCCCGCGATACGGGGAACACGATCTCTGCTTTGGCAGGGCGTGCCAATAAAACCGCCTCGCAACGCGTATCGAAGCGGGCTAGGAAAAACCGGTTCGTGTTGGGCCAGGCCACGATGCAGGGACACGACGCACAAAAATTGCCAACAGATCAGATTTATGAAGTGCTATGCTCTCTACGGTGGTATGTGAAGACCATCTTGCAGATCCGGACACGGTGTAAGCGTTAGATAATTACTTTGGAGTATTCGGAGATGGAACCCGCCTTGCAATGCCGAAGACAAACTGCACGCCGGACTCATCATCATTGAAGCCTGGTTCAGGGGCTACTGAGGGAGTCCTGGATTAGGGGGTATCTGGACAGCCGGACTATATACTTTGGCCGGACTATTGGAGCGTGAAGATACAAGACTCAAGACTCCGTCCCGTGTCCGGATGGGACTCTCCTTTGCGTGGAAGACAAGCTTGGCAATCCGGATATTATATTTTCTTCTTTGTAACCGACTCCATGTAAACCCTAGCCCACTCCGGTGTCTATATAAACTGGAGAGTTTAGTCCTTAGAGACAGAATGATAATCATCATAGGCTAGCTTCTAGGGTTTAGCCTCTACGATCTCGTGGTAGATCAACTCTTGTACTACTCATATCATCAATATCAATCAAGCAGGAAGTAGGGTTTTACCTCCATCAAGAGGGCCCGAACCTGGGTAAAACATCGTGTCCCTTGCCTCCTGTTACCATTAGCCTTAGACGCATAGATAGGGACCCCCTACCCGAGATCCGCCGGTTTTGACACCGACACTGACCTCCTCCTCAACAGCAACATAATCTTCATCCTCAGAATCTGAGTTTCTTTTTCTCCTCTGCCTAGTAGCAGCCTTAGGCAGGTTGCTAGGAGTACTTCTGCTTCCATCTTCATAACTGTCAGAGGGACTAGTGCCCTCACTCATGTTGACTTGTTCCTCAGACTTGTTCTGGCTATCACTTTGATCTGACATAGCTGATGCTGCAAGCTGACCCTGTGAATAGATATAGACGAGATAGAGTCGATGAGCATCACAAAGTGCAGAGTTTTTGCAAAACAATTGAGTCAAAAACTTAGTTTTAGTTTTCTACAGAAGGCATTTCGGAGCCACCGATTTGTTAAACTCCGTGACACTGAAGCAACATTCTGCGTCTAAACTAGTGATCTCGGTTAGACCGAGGCACAGTTCGGTGATACTGATATTGCTAGGGTTTCACAAAGTTCTGAACTCGATCACACCGATTTGTAAGTTTCGGTCAGACCGAAAATCACAAGTGCAATGGCCTAAGCCAAATCGGTGAGACCGATTTCTACAACTTGGTCGGTCCGAGATGAGTTCGGCAGAAACCTAACCCTAAATTTTCGAATCAAATCTAAGCTAAAGGAAGTTTTTGCTGGATAGGATAATCTCAAACTTGTCAAGAATCATGGCATTGTCTTTGTGTTAAGAATCGGAGTGAGAAAGCACAAAGGATCGAACTCATACCCTAACTTGGCGATGAGCTCGCTACGGTGACAACAGTGGCGGAGATTTCCATTGACGGCGGCAGAGACCAGCGGCGGGAGGTCACTGGCGACAAGGAGACGATCCGGAGACCTGAGTCAGCAGAGCAGGATATGCGTGGGCGAAGGGTTTTCGGAGAATTTTCCAAAATTTGACCCATGGGTATTTATATCCTGACCCTGTCGGTGTGACCGAGTGGAATGACTCGGTGGCACCGAGATGCAGAATTGCAAGCGGTCACTGCAACTCGGTGTGACCAAATTGTTCAAATCGGTTGCACCGGGATTGAAAACCTAGATCAACTCAATGAACTCGGTATGACCGAAAGGAATGAATCGGTCAGACCGAGATGCATAGAGAGGTTTTGGAAGTTTAAGTCTATGACGAATCAGTGACTCCGAGTGCTCCTCACCTAGAGGGTTCGAATCTGACTTGATCAAACTTTGTGATGTAGCATGAATAGAGTTTGAGACGAGAAAAGCATAGATAGCTAGAGGGAGTTCTTAGGCATTCTTGTCCATCCATTTGGCAAAAGAAAAGAGCCAAACAATCAAAGCAACAAATGGACGTCCTCGAATGAGAAAAATATGCAATCAGCATGCTCACGCAATAAAATGGCAAATAAAATATGTGGTAAAGCATGCACAATCACTCTAGCATCTATCAAGCAATTGGTGATGACTAGATCATCTATATATATGAGTATATTGACTTAGGAGTCAAATGAGAACATTTGATCATAGGTCATACTCATCGTATAAGCACAAGCGGGGTTACCACTTTTACATAAAGCATTGTTGTGTTCACACCATTAGAGTTGCTTTAGCCCAATTCTTAGAGTAAAGCTCCCCCTAGATGTTATATCCCCCTAAGAGGGATGAACTAACATTGGGTTTTGTCGATGATGACTTCATGTAGGTGTTGAAGATGTGGATGCTCATTGTTGATGTAGATCATTTGGAGCAATCCATTGGAGTGAGTTGTACTTTAAATACCTACATGGGTTAGTCCCACAAGGAACAAATAAGGATATCCATAGACATAGAGTGAAGTACACACAAGATGATGTCCATGAAAGCATTAGATTACCTTGTCCCTTGTCTTACCAACAAGAGGGTTTGTGACTCCTTGAACTAGTGCAAGACGTGGAAGTTGTTTGCACTTGTCCTTGCCAAAATGAATATGAGTGAAGCATGTTGGCGGAGTCACCCTCAAGAACTCTCTAGTTCTTCTTCTTCGAGATCCACATCAACTTGATGGGAATCCTAGGGGTTGTAGTCGTACTTGATGAAGTAGAACTTGATGTAGACTTGGGAACCCACTTGACCAAGGCCTTTGGAGCTTCTTCAAATGCATCAATTTCCTCTTGAAGCTTTTCCTTGCCCTTTTGCTTGTGGTCTTGTGGTGGAAGATCGTCTTGAGCTTGTGTCCCCTTAAAGGAAGTAGGATCATACTTCTCTTGTTGAGGAACAAACTTTGTATTGGTGTATTAATCTTCTTCCCACTCAACTCCATTTGTATTGAACTTTTGTTCAAAACCAACACCTTGATTCTTCTGGTGCCTTCCTTGCTTGCGTACAATTTCCTCAATTGTTTACTTCCGGCAAGGCTCTTGTAAACACCTTTCCCTATAATTCCCTTCAATAAGCTATTTTCTTGATCAAGTGTAACTTGGCTAAGAGTATCATTAGTGGAATCAAGAGAACTACTAGAAGCAACAATATTGGATTCAGAATGATTATTGTTACTACTAGAAGAAGAATCTCTCTTACTCTTGTTGCTAGATTTTACTTGTGGCATGTAAGTAGACAAGAGTAAATGATTGGCAATGTAAGAAGAACTTTTCTTACGAAGATCATCATTGATTGCCTTTAAGAACCCATGCTCTTGCTCAAGATTGAGCTTTTCAAAGCGTAGTTTATCATGAGTCTTTAAAAGCTCTCGATGATCTTCTAAGGTAGTTTCATGAGCTAACTTAAGAGTGTTTAGTTCTTTAGTTAGACGCTCAATCTCCTTCTTATCATCGTCATTCGATTTATCTTGATTAGCATGATTAATAGCAAGTACATTATAGTTTTCATCACTAGAATTGTCAACAAGTAAATCATCTTCATCACTATTGAAATCAACATACTCGGGGTGTGATACCTTGGGGCCTTTAGCCATGAAGCATCTTCCAATTCCTTCATTTGGTGACTCAAATATGTCATAGGAGTTGGTTGACACAAGTGCTAGACCGGCAACACCTTCATCTTGAGTATATTCGGAGTCGGAGTGATAACTTCTCTCAGAGTGGTGGTCGGAGTCGGAACTGGATACCCATTCACCAACATGAGCTTGATGTCTTTGTTTTGTGTAGCTCCTTGATGACCTATCCTTCCTTTCTGAATCCTTGCTTCTGCAAGAGGTTCTTTGTTCATAGTGATCATCTCTACTCCTTCTCTCTATTGGAGGTGATTCTTCCCTTTTGCTTCTCCTTTTACGTGAATCTTCTCTTCTTTTGTATGGAGCCGTACACTCATTGGAGTAGTGTCCGGGTCGTCCACAATTTTAGCAATTTCGCTCACGACTAGAAGATCATTTGTCATTGTAGGACCTTGACTTGGAACTCCTTTCCTTGCTTCTAATCTTGTAGAACTTGTCGAAGTTCTTCACCATTAAGCTCAATTCTTCATTGAAGGCTTGTTTCCCACTTGATGATGTAGGAGCATCACATGAGGCTTTGTAAGCACCACTAGACTTGTTGTGAAGTTCTTCTTTATCCTTGAGTAACATCTCATGAGCAACAATTCTTCCAATGACTTCGGTTGGCTTGAGATCTTTGTAATTTGGCATCATTTGGATCAAAGTGCACACGGTATCATATTTTCCATCCAAGGCTCTTAGGATCTTCTTGATGATGAATCCGTCGGTCATCTCTTCACTTCCTAAGCCGACAATATCATTTGTGATGAGAGCAAGCCTAGAGTACATTTCAGCGGCACCTCCACCATCCTTCATTTTGAACTTATCAAGATGACTTTGAAGCACATCCAACTTGGATTCCTTGACGGAGTCGGTACCTTAGTGCATATCAATCAAAGTATCCCAAATTTCCTTTGCATTCTCAAGACAGCTAATTTTGTTGAATTCTTCGGGGCACAATCCATTGAAGAGGATATCGCAAGCTTGAGCATTGTATTGCAACATCTTTAATTCTTCCGCGGTAGCTTCACGATTTGGTTCTCTCCCATCGAAGAATTCACCTTGCAAGCTGATACGTCTCCAACGTATCTATAATTTTTTATTGTTCCATGCTATTATATTACCCGTTTTGGATGTTTATGGGATTTACTTTACACTATTATATCATTTTTGGGACTAACCTACTAACCGGAGGCCCGGCCCAAATTGTTGTTTTTTTGCCTATTTCAGTGTTTCAAAGAAAAGGAATATCAAACGGAGTCCAAACGGAATGAAACATTCGGGAGCGATCTTTTTGGAACAAACGTGATCCAGGGGACTTGGAGTGGACATCAGGCAACAAAGGAGGCGGCCACGAGGGTGATCGGCGCGACCCCTAGGGGTGGGCGCGCCCCCCACCCTCGTGGGCCCCTCGAGCGTCCACCGACCTACTTCTTCCTCCTATATATACCCGCGTACCCTGATGTAACGCCCCAGATTCGATTCGCCAGGTGTCTGCCAGTTATTCGCCGTCGTTGCCATGTCATTTGCTTGCGTGTTGCACTTTGCCATGTCATCATATGCATTTCATATCATGTCGTCATGTGCATCACATTTGCATACGTGTTCGTCTCAGGCATCCGAGCATTTTCCCCGTTGTCCGTTTTGCAATCCGGCACTCCTATGTTTCCCGGCGTCCCCCTTTTGTCTCTCGTTGTGAGCGGGTGTTAAACATTCTCAGAATGGACTAAGGTTTGCCAAGCGGCCTTGGTATACCACCGGTAGACCGCCTGTCAAGTTTCGTGCCATTTGGAGTCCGTTTGATACTCCAACGGTTAACCGGGGAACCGTAAAAGCCTCTTTTGTGTTGCAGCCCAACACCTCTCCAAAGTGGCCCAAAACCCATCCTAACCCCCTCCATGCTCTCGTTCGTTCGATCACGATCGTGTGGGCGAAAACTGCACCTCATTTGGAGTCTCCTAGCTCCCTCTACCTATATATAGGCCCTCTCCCCCGAAATTCGCGGATGAATCCCCCTAACCCTAGTCTATCTCCTCCTCCGTGCGCCGGACGTTTCCTCTCCGCCGGCCGGACATGTCCGCCCCGCTCCCCCCGTCCAACCATGCGCCGCCACGTGGCCCGCGCCGCCGGCCCGCCGCGGCCCGCAGCGGGCCCCCGAGGCACG
>NC_057801.1:217292431-217299190 GCF_018294505.1 Triticum aestivum
CGGCGCCGCGCCGCCTCCACACCGGCGCCGCGCCGCCTCCCGCGCCCGGCCGCCGGATCTGCCCGTGCCTTGCCGCCTCCGGTCGTCAGCGCCCCGTCTCCCCCGCCGGCCACCTTCCCCGTCGTCTTCTCCGGCGAGCCGCCGCCTGCCTCGGGAACCGTGCCCAGATCCAGATCCGTTTTCGGAGGTTGACCCCGAATTTTGCCCAAGTTCCTTAAATTTTTGCATTCTGGTGCCATCTTTTACCGGCCATATCTCCATGTATACTGCTCCATTTTGTGCGTGTAATATATCAAAATGTTCTTTGGGAGATTCTCTACATTTCATTCCATTATGCCATGCTTGTTTGAGTCCATCTTGACGCCCAAATCATCGTTGCAAGAGTGCTATATGATGTTAATCTGCTGAAACTGTTATAACTTGATGATTTGTCATTTTTGTTGCATTTGATGTGTGCATCTTATGAGCTTGAGCCCTACATGTGTTTTGAACTATGTCATGCCATCTTTACAGTGGTGCCATCCATGTATTTTTGTGAGCCTTGTAGTGAGTGAATTGAGCTCGTGAAGTAGGGTACTTGATGTTGCTGTTTTGCTAGGCTGATTCTTTTATATCATGATGCTAGGTAAACCTGCTGCTACAAGTCATTCTATGCATAATCTGGAGATGTTCACTAAGAATGCTTTGTTATACACGTCATGATCTATCCATTAATGCCTCTGGTTGCATTTATAGCCTGTTGTAACTTGTTGTAATATTGCTCCAAACTTGCTAAATAATGTTGCTGTCAGCCTGTTAACATTAAGTCCAGTTTTGCCATGTGCTTTGCTAGTGATCCATGCACCCTATGAACTTGTTCTTTCCATGTTTAGCTTCATAAACATGTATTCTTACTGTCGGTTGCCTTGTCATGCCATGTATTGCTCTGTGGTGAGTGGTACAAGCTCACCAACATGCCTACTTATTATT
Organism: Triticum aestivum; assembly: GCF_018294505.1. NCBI lineage: Eukaryota > Viridiplantae > Streptophyta > Magnoliopsida > Poales > Poaceae > Triticum > Triticum aestivum. The sequence continues at coordinate 217,293,401 of NC_057801.1, forward strand.
GTTCCTGCCATGTATGAATATGTCATATCACTTGCTATGTTTACATGGGTGCCATCATATTTTGTGTGCCCTTTTGGCTCATGGTCAGTAAGAGACTTTTGTTATATGCAATTATTAGATTCATGCCATGCCTTTGTTTTCCATGATAGCTTCCTGTAACATGTTGTTTGATAGCTCTAAACATTGCAACCTGATGTTATTTCTGCTAAGCCTGAAACTGTTATTATTTGCAATCTTGCCATGTCCTTTTGAGCATGTTGTAGTGGTTTCTGGAGTTAGCTCAGTGTTCATCTTTTGTAGTGCTTTACCTGTACTTCATGACCATGCCTTTTGTTCTTATGTTGGGGTGCTGTAGCATGTTGTCTTGATGCTTGCTAGATGCCTAGTTGCTGTTTTGGACAGCTTGTCCTTTAAACTTGTATAGAGTGTATGTGTTGAACCGTTGCTCCGTTTTGAGTGTATTCTATATGAAACTTGCTTAGAATTGCATGTAGTTTCATATTATCATGTTGTGTCCTTGTTTTGAGGTGTTTGCTTGATGTTTGAGTGCCTTTTGCATCAATGCCATGTTTAACTTGTTTTGCTCATATCTTCTAGGCCGTAGCTCCGAATTCAATGAACTTTATATGTAACTTGACTAGAATCTCGTGTAGATCATCTTGGTGCATCTTAACTTGCTGTTTAACAACTCAAACTTAATGTTTGTTCAGATCTGGACCAATTTCTAAATTTGCATATGAGGACTTACCGGATTTGTTATATGTTGTTTCCGGCCTCATTTAACTTGCTTTGATGTGTTGGTCTTGTATGCATCATATTTTGCTATGAGTAGCTCCATGTAGCCTTGTCATGCATCATGCTTGGTTGAGCATCAGGCCTTGTTCATGTGTGGTGTGTTTACCATGTTGTGTGCTTCTTCTCGATAGTTCCCATTTCGTTGCGACCGTGAGGATTCGTTCGTCTACGCTTGGTTCGGCTTCATCCGTTCATCTTCTTCATGGACTCGTTCTTATTCCTTGCGGGATTTCAGGCAAGATGACCGTCACCTTGGATCTCATTACTATCATTGCTATGCTAGTTGCTTCGTTATATCGCTATGCTGCGCTACCTATCATTTGTTCTATCAAGCCTCCCAAATTGCCATGTCAGCCTCTAACCTTTTTCACCCGTCCTAGCAAACCATTGCTTGGCTATGTTACTGCTTTGCTCAGCCCCTCTTATGGCATTGTTAGTTGCAGGTGAAGTTGAAGATTGCTCCATGGTGGACAGGATTATGTTGGGATATCATAATATCTCTTATTTAATTAATGCATCTATATACTTGGTAAAGGGTGGAAGACTCGGCCTTCTGCCTAGTGTTTTTTCCACTCTTGCCGTCCTAGTTTCCGTCATACCGGTGTTATGTTCCCGGATTTTCGTTCCTTACGCGGTTGGGTGATTTATGGGACCCCCTTGATAGTTCGCTTTGAATAAAACTCCTCCAGCAAGGCCCAACCTTGGTTTTACCATTTGCCTCACCTAGCCCTTTTTCCCTTGGGTTTCCAGAGCCTGAGGGTCATCTTTATTTTACCCCCCCCCCCCGGGCCAGTGCTCCTCCGAGTGTTGGTCCAAACTAGAGCACCGTGCGGGACCATTCCTTGGAAACTTGGATTCGTCAGTACCTGTACGCTTAGCTTATCCGGTGTGCCCTGAGAATGAGATATGTGCAGCTCCTATCGGGATTTGTCGGCACAGCGGGTGGTCTTACTGGTCTTGTTTTACCATTGTCGAAATGTCTTGTAAACCGGGATTCCGAGACTGATCGGGTCTTCCTGGGAGAAGGTATATCCTTCGTTGATTGCGAGAGCTTATCATGGGCTAAGTTGGGACACCCCTGCAGGGTATTATCTTTTGAAAGCCGTGCCCGCGGTTATGTGGTAGATGGGAATTTGTTAATGTCCGGTTGTAGATAACTTGACACCAGATCCGAATGAAAACGCATCAACCGCGTGTGTAGCCGTGATGGTCTCTTCTCGGCGGAGTCCGGGAAGTGAACACGGTTTTGGGTTATGTTTGATGTAAGAAGGAGTTCAGGATCACCTCTTGATCATTGCTAGCTTCACGACCGTTCAGCTTGCTCTCTTCTCGCTCTCATTTGCGTATGTTAGCCACCATATATGCTTAGTCGCTGCTGCAACCTCACCACTTTACCCCTTCCTTTCCCATTAAGCTTTGCTAGTCTTGATACCCATGGTAATGGGATTGTTGAGTCCTCGTGGCTCACAGATTACTACAACAACAGTTGCAGGTACATGTTATGCGATGATCTTGATGCGAGAGCGATGTTCCTTGTTTTGGAGTTCTTCTTCTGCTTCTTCTTCGATCAGGGGATAGGTTCCAGGTCGGCAGCCTGGGCTAGCAGGGTGGATGTCGTTTGGGTTTCTGTTTGTGATTCATCCGTAGTCGGATGTTGCTCTTATGTAAGATGATGTTGTATTCGTGTGGCATTGTATGCCTTTTGTATGTATCCCCATCTATTATGTAATGTTGATGTAATGATATCCACCTTGCAAAAGCATTTCAATATGCGGGTCTATCCTTGGTGGGACCTTCGAGTTCCTTTTGGATAGGGTTGCATATTTGGCATGACAAGTTGGTATCAGAGCCTCAACCGACCATAGGAGCCCCCTTGATTGATCGTGTAGTTTGGCCAATGTCGAGTCTAGAAGAAAACTGATTTTTGAGTCTAGTTATATCGGAGAGTAGGAATTCTTTTTACTCCTCTGCCCCTTCGTCGCTCTGGTGAGGAATCTTGACGTATGTGTTTTGAATTACTCCTCTTCCCATTCAAATTTTTTCTTTAGGTTCACGCAGTTGGTTTTCTGATCGTTGGTTCTCAGCTCTTTTCATCCGGTGCATTTGTCGTCAAGTTGACTCGAGCCTCTTCATCTTTGAGTTCAATCCTCAGTTGTTTTCTTTTCCCACCCGCCCTCCCCTTTTTCTCCTTGGAACCGGAGTCCGTAGTCGAGTATCCTTCCTACTCGTGCAAAGTCTTTGCTTTCTTTCCTCAATGATTTCAACTAGTGTTTTCTCTTCAAGTTATTCATCGGTTTTCCCCTTCCAAGTTGCCTTTGTTTTCCCGCCCTCCCACCCTCTTCTTCCCGGAACCTGAGTCTCTTTCGAGCATCAATTTCCATTCATACAGAGTCTCTTCAGTCTTCCCTCAATCATTTCAACCGGTGGATTCTCGTCTCGTTCGTCATTCTTCATCCTTTTCTTTTCCGGTGCACTCAATTCAAGTTTTTCGGTGTTGATCATATTCTTTTCCTCGGCTCAAATGTTTTCCCCTTGCTCGTTCGCCTCTCGCCAGTTTATCCTTTTGGAGTGCTCAAGACATCTCAAGAGATTCGTCTATGTTTGAATTAATTCGAGGTTGTCACCTCATTCAAATATTTCAATTGTTCCGATGCATCATCTATCGGTTCAACTATCCCTTTCCAACGGTCTTTTAGTGGGCCCTAACCCACAGGTTTTTTCCCAGGATCTTACCTGACTCTTCTAATTATTCCGAAGCTATTCTCAATTCTTTTCAAGTGTGACGTAAGAATGGATCCCATCGGTCACATGCCTTTTCCAAGATCGATTTCAAATCATTTCATTGTTGGCTCAACCTCTTCGCTTTTCGTTCCCCCGGAGTGCCTTAGCAATTTTGGTGGTGTTTACCGTCGTCATTTGAAGACCGAAGAAGAGTTTTTCCTCTAAATCTTGTCTGTTCTCTCGAAGATTCGTGGTTCTAGCTTTAAGTTATCCTCTCAAATTATTCCATTTGTCAGATATTGTTTTCTTACCCATCCGGAGTATGTCAGGAGTTGTTGTCCCGTTTCTTTTCACCGGAGGCCATCGTTCCAGAAGAATTCTTCGTCCTCTCATTTCAGCTACCGTTATCCAATTATCCCGGTGGTTCCTTCAAGTGTTCTTTAATCATCTCATGATCTCTTTGTTCTTTTGCGTCTAAATCCCCTCTAGCATATTGGTTCTTCTAATTCTCCCCGGTGATTCATTCTCTTTCATCAATCATTTTCGATTTCTTACGGTGGTTCTTTACGATTCTTTTTCTTTGATTATCATATTAATTCATTCGTTCTTTTCAATCCTAATGTGGTTCATGAAGACCTTCTCAAGTTTGCGATATGTTGCTTCTCAATCCTTTTCAAGAAGAATAAGTAGTATGCAAAATCCATTGCTTGTCATCAATTAAATTTGATGAAGGATAAGCATACAATAAATCTTATTCTTATTTCCTCCAAGTGTTTAAGCTCTTCCTTCGGAGTTTGTTCTTGATGAATAAATTCTAGGTCCAAGTGTTTTCATCTTTTCTTTTCCGGAGTTCAAATTTTCTCGGTCATTTCGTCGGAACCTCCATCTATATTATCGCAAGGCTCGTCTTATTCTTTCATCCTTCATTTCTATCTCATCATCCTTTTGTTACCAGAGTTCTTCAGGGTGGTTCTTCATGATTTATTTCATTCTTCAAGTGTTCATCAAGATTCTTGTTGGAGGAGTTCAAGTATCTTTTTTTCTCGCATCTCGAAGTGCAAATAATTCTTCGTTTTCTTCTGAAGTGGAGTTTTGCATTTCTTCGTTCTTCTCAGCTTTTCAGGCATTTGGTTGTGGTATAATTTCACCTCAAGTTTTGAGTTGTTTTGAGAAGTCCACAACAAGCTTATTCTTTTCGTTGTTGATTTTCTCAACAACTCCGTTTAAACCTTCCTTCTAAAGATGCTTTCAATTTCATTCATGGCACAAGTTGTCATTTTCTTCTCCGTTCTTTTCATTCAACTCTTTCAATTCTTTCCGGAGGTTCTGTGTCATGTCTTCATCAAGTATCATTCCATCCTCTCAAGCTCGTGTTCTATTCCTCCATGTTTCAGCCGGAGTCCTGCCTAAATCCTTTCAGTCTTATTCGTTTCTTATCTCGTTCTAACCGGAGTGGTTTCATAGTCTATCTGATTCCGTGAGCTTTCGATTCTCGTCATTCTCGTCATTCCTCTCTCCTCGAGTGCTCTTGATTCTTTGCTTCTCCTCTTGAGTTCTTGTTTCACCTCGTCCTTTTCCCTTCCGTCTCGTTCCTAAGATCTCGGGACGAGATCTCTTGTTAGTGGAGGAGTGTTGTAACGCCCCGGATTCGATGCGCCAAGTGTCCGCCAGTTATTCGCCGTCGTTGCCATGTCATTTGCTTGCGTGTTGCACTTAGCCATGTCATCATATGCATTTCATATCATGTCGTCATGTGCATCACATTTGCATACGTGTTCGTCTCAGGCATCCGAGCATTTTCCCCGTTGTCCGTTTTGCAATCCGGCACTCCTATGTTCCCCAGTGTCCCCCTTTTGTCTCTCGTTGTGAGCGGGTGTTAAACATTCTCAGAATGGACCGAGGTTTGCCAAGCGGCCTTGGTATACCACCGGTAGACCGCCTGTCAAGTTCCGTGCCACATGGAGTCCGTTTGATACTCCAACGGTTAACCGGGGAACCGTAAAGCCTCTTTTGTGTTGTAGCCCAACACCCCTCCAAAGTGGCCCAAAACCCATCCTAACCCCTTCCATGCTCTCGGTCTTTCGATCACGATCATGTGGGCGAAAACTGCACCTCATTTGGAGTCTCCTAGCTCCCTCTACCTATATATAGGCCCTCTCCCCCGAAATTCGCAGATGAATCCCCCTAACCCTAGTCTATCTCCTCCTCCGCGCGCCGGACGTTTCCTCTCCGCCGGCCGGACACGTCCGCCCCACTCCTCCCGTCCAACCGTGC
>NC_057801.1:217299744-217334123 GCF_018294505.1 Triticum aestivum
GCCGCCTCCCGCGCCCGGCCACCGGATCTGCCCGTGCCCCGCCGCCTCCGGCCATCGGCGCCCTGTCTCCCCCGCCGGCCACCTTCCCCGTCGTCTTCTCCGGCGAGCCGCCGCCTGCCTCGGGAACCGTGCCCAGATCCAGATCCGTTTTCGGAGGTTGACCCCAAATTTTGCCCAAGTCCCTTAAATTTTTGCATTCTAGTGCCATCTTTTACCGGCCATATCTCCATGTATACTACTCCATTTTGTGCGTGTAATATATCAAAATGTTCTTTGGGAGATTCTCTACATTTCATTCCATTATGCCATGCTTGTTTGAGTCAATCTTGACGCCCAAATCATCGTTGCAAGAGTGCTATATGATGTTAATCTACTGAAACTATTATAACTTGATGATTTGTCATTTTTGTTGCATTTGATGTGTGCATCTTATGAGCTTGAGCCCTACATGTGTTTTGAACTATGTCATGCCATCTTTACAGTGGTGCCATACATGTATTTTGTGAGCCTTGTAGTGAGTGAATTGAGCTCGTGAAGTAGGGTACTTGATGTTGCTGTTTTGCTAGGCTGATTCTGTTATATCATGATGCTAGGTAAACCTGCTGCTACAAGTCATTCTATGCATAATCTGGAGATGTTCACTAATAATGATTTGTTACACATGTCATGCTCTATCCATTCATGCCTCTGGTTGCATATATAGCCTGCTGTAACTTGTTGTAATCTTGCTCCAAACTTGCTAAATAATATTGTTGTCAGCCTGTTAACATTAAGTCCAGTTTTGCCATGTTCTTTGCTAGTGATCTATGCACCCTATGAACTTGTTCTTGCCATCTTTAGCTTCATAAACATGTATTCTTACTGTTGGTTGCCTTGTCATGCCATGTATTGCTCTGTGGTGAGTGGTACAAGCTCACCAACATGCCTACTTATTATTGTTCCTGCCATGTATGAATCTGTCATATCACTTGCTATGTTTACATGGGTGCCATCATATTTTCTGTGCCCTTTTGGCTCATGTTCAGTAAGGGACTTTTGTTATATGCAATTATTAGATTCATGCCATGCCTTTGTTTTCCATGATAGCTTCCTGTAACATGTTGTTTGATAGCTCTAAACATTGCAGCCTGATGTTATTTCTGCTAAGCTTGAAACTGTTATTATTTGCAATCTTGCCATGTCCTTTTGAGCATGTTGTAGTGGTTTCTGGAGTTAGCTCAGTGTTCATCTTTTGTAGTGCTTTACCTGTACTTCATGACCATGCCTTTTGTTCTTATGTTGGGGTGTTGTAGCATGTTGTTTTGATGCTTGCTAGATGCCTAGTTGCTGTTTTGGATAGCTTGTCCTTTAAACTTGTATAGAGTATGTGTTGAACTGTTGCTCCATTTTGAGTGTGCTCTATATGAAACTTTCTTAGAATTGCATGTATTTTCATATTATCATGTTGCATCCTTGTTTTGAGGTGTTTGCTTGATGTTTGAGTGCATTTTGCATCAATGCCATGTTTAACTTGTTTTGCTCATATCTTCTAGGCCGTAGCTCCGAATTCAATGAACTTTATATGTAACTTGACTAGAATCTCGTGTAGATCATCTTGGTGCATCTTAACTTTCTGTTTAACAACTCCAACTTAATGTTTGTTCAGATCTGGACCAATTTCTAAATTTGCATATGAGGACTTATCGGATTTGTTATATGTTGTTTCCGGCCTCATTTAACTTGCTTTGATGTGTTGGTCTTGTATGCATCATCTTTTGCTATGAGTAGCTCCATGTAGCCTTGTCATGCATCATGCTTGGTTGAGCATCAGGCCTTGTTCATGTGTGGTGTGTTTACCATGTTGTGTGCTTCTTCTCGATAGTTCCCGTTTCATTGCGACCGTGAGGATTCGTTCGTCTATGCTTGGTTCGGCTTCATCCGTTCGTCTTCTTCATGGACTCGTTCTTATTCCTTGCGGGATTTCAGGCAAGATGACTGTCACCTTGGATCTCATTACTATCATTGCTATGCTAGTTGCTTCGTTCTATCGCTATGTTGCGCTACCTATCATTTGTTCTATCAAGCCTCCCAAATTGCCATGTCAGCCTCTAACCTTTTTCACTCGTCCTAGCAAACCATTGCTTGGCTATGTTACTGCTTTGCTTAGATCCTCTTATAGCGTTGTTAGTTGCAGGTGAAGTTGAAGATTGCTCCATGGTGGACAGGATTATGTTGGGATATCACAATATCTCTTATTTAATTAATTCATCTATATACTTGGTAAAGGGTGGAAGACTCGGCCCTATGCCTGGTGTTTTGTTCCACTCTTGCCGCCTTAGTTTCCATCATACCGGTGTTATGTTCCCGGATTTTGCGTTCCTTACGTGGTTGGGTGATTTATGGGACCCCCTTGACAGTTCGCTTTGAATAAAACTCCTCCAGCAAGGCCCAACCTTGATTTTACCATTTGCCTCACCTAGCCCCTTTTCCCTTGGGTTTTCGGAGCCCGAGGGTCATCTTTATTTTACCCCCCTGGGCCAGTGCTCCTCCGAGTGTTGGTCCAAACTAGAGCACCGTGCGGGACCATTGGTTGGCAACTTGGATTCGTCGATACCTGTACGCTTAGCTTATCCAGTGTGCCCTGAGAACGAGATATATGCAGCTCCTATCGGGATTTGTCGGCACAGAGGGTGGTCTTGCTGGTCTTGTTTTACCATTGTCGAAATGTCTTGTAAACTGGGATTCTGAGACTGATCGGGTCTTCTTGGGAGAAGGTATATCCTTCGTTGATCGCGAGAGCTTATCATGGGCTAAGTTGGGACACACCTGCAGGGTATTATCTTTCGAAAGCCGTGCCCGCAGTTATGTGGCAGATGGGAATTTGTTAATGTCCAGTTGTAGATAACTTGACACCAGATCCGAATGAAAATGCATCAACCACGTGTGTAGCCGTGATGGTCTCTTCTCGGCGGAGTCCGGGAAGTGAATACGGTTTTGGGTTATGTTTGACGTAAGAAGGAGTTCAGGATCACCTCTTGATCATTGCTAGCTTCATGACCATTCAGCTTGCTCTCTTCTTGCTCTCATTTGCGTATGTTAACCACCATATCTACTTAGTCGCTGCTGCAACCTCACCACTTTACCCCTTCCTTTCCCATTAAGCTTTGCTAGTCTTGATACCCATGGTAATGGGATTGTTGAGTCCTCGTGGTTCACAGATTACTACAACAACAGTTGCAGGTAGAGGTTATGTGATGATCTTGACGCGAGAGCGATGTTCCTTGTTTTGGAGTTCTTCTTCTGCTTCTTCTTCGATCAGGGGATAGGTTCCAGGTCGGCAGCCTGGGCTAGCAGGGTGGATGTCGTTTGAGTTTCTGTTTGTGATTCATCCGTAGTCGGATGTTGCTCTTATGTAAGATGATGTTGTATTCATTTGGCATCGTATGCCTTTTGTATGTATCCCCAAATATTATGTAATGTTGATGTAATGATATCCACCTTGCAAAAGTGTTTCAATATGCGGGTCTATCCTTGTTGGGACCTTCGAGTTCCTTTTGGATAGGGTCGCATATTGGGCGTGACACCTGAAAACATCCAGGAGCACCATGAAAACCTAATTCCACTGCCGCAACCTTCTGTATCCGCGAGATCCCATCTTGGAGCCTTCGCTGATGCTCCACCAGAGGGGGAATCGACCACGGAGGGCCTCTACATCATCTCCAAGGCCTCTCCGATGAGTTGTGAGTAGTTTACCATAGACCTTCGGGTCAATAGTTATTAGCTAGATGGCTTCTTCTCTCTCTTTGATTCTCAATACAAAGTTCTCCTCGATCTTCTTAGAGATCTATTCGATGTAACTCTTTTTCGGTGTGTTTGTCGAGATCCGATGAATTGTGGGTTTATGATCAAGTTTATCTATGAGAAATATTTGAATCTCCTCTGAATTATTTTATGTGTGATTAAGTTATCTTTGCAATTCTCTTCGAATTATTAGTTTGGTTTGGCCAACTAGATTGATCTTTCTTGCAATGGGATAAGTGCTTAGGTTTGGGTTCAATCTTGCGATGTCCTTTCCAGTGACAGCAGGGGCATCAAGGGACATATTGTATTGTTCCCATCGAGGATAAAAAGATGGGGTTTATATCATATTGCATGAGTTTATCCCTCTACATCATGTCATCTTTCTTAATGCGTTGCTCTGTTCTTCATGAACTTAATACTCTAGATGCAGGCAGGAGTCAGTCGATGTGTGGAGTAATAGTAGTAGATGCAGAATCGTTTCGATCTACTTGTCACGGACGTGGTGCCTATATACATGATCATGCCTAGATAATCTCATAACTATGCGCTTTTCTATCAATTGCTCGACAGTAATTTGTTCACCCACGGTAATACTTATGCTATCTTGAGAGAAGCCACTAGTGAAACCTATGGCCCCCGGGTCTATCTTTTATCATATAAGTTTTGCCATCTACTTTTATTTGCGTCTTTTACTTTCCAATCTATATCATAAAAATACCAAAAATATTTATCTTATCATATTATCTCTATCAGATCTCACTTTCGCAAGTGGCTGTGAAGGGATTGACAACTCCTTTATTGCGTTGGTTGCGAGGTTCTTGTTTGTTTGTGTAGGTGCGTGGGACTTCTGAGGAGCCTCCTACTGGATTGATACCTTGGTTCTCAAAAACTGAGGGAAATACTTACGCTACTCTGCTGCATCACCCTTTCCTCTTCAAGGAAAACGAACGCAAGCTCAAGACGTAGCACAACCCAATACACACAATGGCCCAAACGGCGGGGTTATGTCCAAGAATATGCATTTTCATCATATGCTTCCAACTAGCAAAATTAGTACCATCAAAGTAAGGACCTCTACGGTGGTAATTTCCCTTGCTAGACGCCATACTCTCCTAGGTTGTGAAACCAAGGCTATGATCACCAAAGCTATGGAAATCAAGGCAAATGGAGACCAAAGCTCTGATACCACTTGTAGGATCGAAAGAATGTCTAGAGGGACGTGATTAGACTACTTGACCAAATAAAAATTTAGCCTTTTCCCAATTTTAAGTCTTGGAAGATTTTAGCAACTTAGCACTAGTCAAGCAATCAACCTACACATGCAATTCTAAGAGTATAGCAGCGGAATGTAAATCATTGCATATAAAGGTAAAGGGGAGGAGTTTGAAGGGAGCAAAAGCAATGTAGACATGGAGATTTTTGGCACGGTTCTAATAGGTGGTGCTAGCATACATCCATGTTGATTGAGACTTCAACCCATGAAGGGTAACGGCTGCGCGAGTCCACAGAGGGCTCCACCCATGAAGGGTCCACGAAGAAGCAACCTTGTCTATTCCACCATGGCCATCACCCACGAAGGACTTGACTCACTTGTGTATATCTTCACGAAGTAGGAGATCTCCTTGCCCTTCCAAACTCCTTGGTTCAACTCCACAATCTTGACGGAGGCTCCCAAGTGACACCTAACCAATCTAGGAGACATCGCTCTCCAAAAGGTAATATATGGTGTGTTGATCATGAACTCCTTGCTCTTGTGCTTTAAATGACAGTCTCCCCAACACTCAACTCTCTCTCTCTCAGATTTGGCTATGGTGGAAAGATGATTTGAGTGGAAAACGAACTTGGGGAAGGCTAGAGATCAAGATTCTTGTGGTTGGATTGGAATGTCTTGGTCTCAACACATGAGTAGGTGGTTCTCTCTTAGAAAATGAGTAGTGGAACTGTAGGCACGTTCTGATCTCTCTCCCCGAATGGAGAATGGGTGGAGAGTATATATAGCCTCCACACAAAATCTAACCATTACACACAAATTCCCAAACTTGGTGAGACCGAATAGTGAAACTCGGCCAGACCGATTCATTTCAAAATGTGAATGTTAGGCTTTTCGGTGTGACCGACAACATCAACTCGGTGGTACCGATGTGCTAGGGTTAGGGCATAACTTGATCTCGGTGAGACCTATCAAGAACTCGGTGGAAGCGATTTCAGTAATAGGCAACCATAGAGTTGGTCAGGCAAACTCGGTGGGACCGGTCACTCATTTCGGTGAGACTGAAATGTTACGAAAAGGAAACAGAGAATTTGCATTGCGAACATGGTGTGACTGATTGCTCATTTTGGTTAGACTGAAATGTTACGAAGGGAAACAGAGAGTTTGCAATCCCATCTCGGTGAGACCGAGATCCCTATCGGTGAGACCGAACTGATTAGGGTTTATGGCAGTGGCTATGTCAAATGAACTCAGTGGCACCGGATAAATCAAATCGGGCCGAGTATGACTTTAGGTTTACGACATATTTGGAAATGAGAAAGTGGTTGAGGGCTTTTGGAGCATATCGCTAAGCACTTTGAGCAAGCAAGCCATTAAGCAACACGTCATCCCCTTTTAATAGTATTGGCTTTTCCTATGGACTCAATGTGATCTTGGATCACTAAAATGACAATATAGAGTCTTGAGCTTTTGCCAATATGTGTCCATCGCATTTTGAGGTGTCCACATCTCTAGTTCATGCCATGCCAATCACTGAACTTTCTAAAATGATCATCTTGAAAGAGTATTAGTTCAATGAGCTATATGTTGTTAAGAATTACCAAAACCACCAAGGGATTAGTTGCACTTTCACTTTGACTATGAGATTATGCAACTCCGAGATACCGGAGGAATACCTTGTGTGCTATCAAACGTCACAACGTGATTGGGTGATTATAAAGATGCTCTACAGGTATCTCCAAAGGTGTTTGTTGGGTTGGCATAGATCGATATTAGGATTTGTCACTCCGAGTATCGGAGAGGTATCTCTGGGCCCTCTCAGTAATGCACATCATGATAAGCCTTTAAAGCAAAGTGACTAATGAGTTAGTTACAGAATGATGCATTACGGAACAAGTAAAGAGACTTGCCGGTAACGAGATTGAACTTGGTATGAAGATACGGACGATCGAATCTCGGGCATGTAACATACCGATGACAAAGGGAATGGCGTATGTTGTCATTACGGTTTGAACAATAAAGATCTTTGTAGAATATGTAGGAACCAATATGAGCATCCAGGTTCCGCTATTGGTTATTGACCGGAGAGGTGTCTTGGCCATGTCTACATAGTTCTCAAACCCGTAGGGTTCGCGCGCTTAACGTTCGATGACGATTTGTATTATATGAGTTATGTGATTTGGTGATCGAATGTTGTTCGGAGTCCCGGATGAGATCATGGACATGACGGGAATCTCAAAATGGTCGAGAGGTAAAGATTGATATATTGGATGATAGTATTCGGAGACCGTAAGTATTCCGGATTGTATTGAGTACATATCGGAGTACCGGGGGGTTACCGGAACCCCCCGGGGAAGATATGGGCCATATGGGCCATAGGAGGGAGGTAGGCCAGCCCACAAGGGGTGCCCCCCCAAGGGAGAAGTCTGAATTAGACTATGGGAGGGGTGGCTTCCCCCTTTCCCTCTCTCCCTCTCTCTCTTATTTCCCCTTTCCCCCTTCGATAAAAGGAAGGGGGGAATCATATTAGGAGCCCAAGTAGGACTCCTCCTGCTTGGCGCGTGCCTAGGGCCAACCTCCTCCCCTCTCCCTCCTTTATATACGGGACTGGGGGTGCCTCTAACACACATCAATTGTTCCAAGCCGTGTGCGGTGCTCCCCTCCGCAGTTTACGCCTCCGGTCATATTCACGTAGTGCTTAGGCGAAGCCCTGCGTGGATCACTTCACCATCACCGTCACCATGCCGTCGTGCTAACGGAACTCTCCCTCGACACTTTGCTGGATCAAGAGTTCGAGGGACGCCGTCGAGCTGAACGTGTGCAGAACTCGGAGGTGTCATACGTTCAGTGCTTGATCGGTTGAATTAAGAAGACATTCGACTACATCAACCGCGTTAAGCTAACGCTTCTGCTTTGGGTCTACGAGGGTACATTGACACACTCTCCCCTTCTCGTTGCCATGCATCTCGTAGATAGATCTTGCATGAGTGTAGGATTTTTTTTGAAATTGTATGCTATGTTTCCCAATAGTGGCATCCGAGCCAGGTCTATGCGTAGATGATATGCACGAGTAGAACACAAAGAGTTGTGGGCGGTGATCGTCATACTGCTTACCACCAACGTCTTATTTTGATTCAGCGGTATTGTTAGGTGAAGCGGCCCGAACCAACCTTACATGACCACGTTCATGAGACCAGTTCCACCAACAGACATGCAACTAGTTTTGCATAAAGGTGGCTGGCGGGTGTCTGTTTCTCCAACTTTAGTTGAATCAAACTTGACTGCGGCCGGTCCTTATTGAAGGTTAAACAACAAACTTGATAAATCACCGTTGTAGACTTGTATGTGTAGGTAAGAACAGTTCTTACTAGAAGCCCGTAGCAGCCATGTAAAACTTGCAACAACAAAGTAGAGGATGTCTAACTTGATTTTGCACGGCATGTTGTGATGTGATATGGTCAAGAGATGATGTGATATATGTTGTTGTATGAGATGATCATGTTTTGTAAAAGTTATCAGCAACTGGAAGGAGCCTTATGGTTGTCGCTTTATTGTATGAAATGCAATCGCCATGTAATTGCTTTACTTTATCACCATGCATTAGCGATAGTTGTAGAAGCAATAGTTGGCGAGACGACCATGACGCTATGATGGAGATCAAAGGTGTCAAGCCGTTGATGATGGAGATCATGACTGTGCTTTGGAGATGGAGATCAAAGGCACAAGATGATGATGGCCATATCATGTCACATATTTTGATTGCATGTGATGTTTATCTTTTATGCATCTTATTTTGCTTAGTACGGTGGTAACATTATAAGATGATCCCTCACTAAAATTTCAAGGTATAAGTGTTCTCCTTAAGTATGCACCGTTGCGATAGTTCGTCGTGCCGAGACACCACGTGATGATCGGGTGTGATAAGCTCTATGTTCACATACAACGGGTGCAAGACAGTTTTGCACATGCGGGATACTCGGGTTAAACTTAACGAGCCTAGCATGTATTGACATGGCCTCGGAACACTGGAGACCGAAAGGTCGAACGTGAATCATATAGTAGATATGATCAACATAGAGATGTTCACCATTGAAAACTACTCCATCTCACGTGATGATAGGACATGGTTTAGTTGATATGGATCACGTGATCATTTCGATAACTCGAGGGATGTCTATCTTAGTGGGAGTTCTTAATTATTATGATTAATTGAACTTAATTTATCATGAACTTAGTCCTGATAGTTTTTGCATATCTATGTTGTAGATCAATGTCCCGTGCTACCGTTCCCTTGAATTTTAATGAGTTCCTAGAGAAAGCTAAGTTGAAAGATGATGGTAGCAACTACACGGACTGGGTCCATAACTTGAGGATTATCCTCATTGTTGCACAGAAGAATTATGTCCTTGATGCGCCGCTAGGTGAAAGGCCTGCTGCAGGAGCAGATGCTGATGTTATGAACGTCTCGCAAGCTCGATCTGATGACTACTCGATAGTTCAGTGTGCCATGCTTTACGGCTTACAATCGGGACTTCAAAGACATTTTGAACGCCATGTACCATATGAGATGTTCCAGGAATTGAGGTTAATATTTCAAGCAAATGCCCGAGTCGGGAGATATGAAGTCTCCAAAAAGTTCTATAGCTGCAAGATGGAGGAGAACAGTTATGTCAGTGAACACATACTCAGAATGTCTGGGTATCATAACCACTTGACTCAGTTGGGAGTTAACCTTCTAGATGATAGTGTTATTGACAGAGTTCTTCAATCACTGCCACCAAGCTACAAAGGCTTCGTGATGAACTATAATATGAAAGGGATGGATAAGACAATTCCCGAGTTCTTCGCTATGCTCAAAGCTGCGGAGGTAGAAATCAAGAAAGAACATCAAGTGTTGATGGTTAACAAGACCACTAGTTTCAAGAAAAGGGGAAAATGAAAGAAAGGGAACTTCAAGAAGAATGGCAAGCAAGTTGCCACTCCTGGGAAGAAGCCCAAGTCTGGAGCCAAGCCTGAAACTGAGTGCTTCTACTGTAGAGGGACTGGTCACTGGAAGAGGAACTGCCCCAAGTATTTGGCGGATAAGAAGGATGGCAAAGTGAACAAAGGTATATTTGATATACATGTTATTGATGTGTACCTTACTAATGCTTAGTAGTGCCTGGGTATTTGATACAGGTTCGGTTGCTCATATTTGTAACTCGAAATAGGGACTACGGATTAAATGAAGATTGGCTAAGGACGAGGCGACGATGCGCGTCAGGAATGGTTCCAAGGTCAATGTGATCGCCGTCGGCACGCTACATCTACATCTACCTTCGGGATTAGTTTTAGACCTGAATAATTGTTATATGGTGCCAGCATTGAGCATTAACATTATATATGGATCTTGTTTGATGCGAGACAATTATTCATTTAAATCAGAGAATAATGGTTGTTCTATTTATATGATTAATATCTTTTATGGTCATGCACCCTTGATGAGTGGTCTATTTTTGTTGAATCTCGATCGTGGTGATACACATATTCATAATATTGATGCCAAAAGATGCAAAGTGGATAATGATAGTGCAACATATTTGTGGCACTGCCGTTTAGGTCATATTGGTGTAAAGCGCATGAAGAAACTCCATGCGGATGGACTTTTGGAATCACTTGATTATGAATCATTTGATGCTTGCGAACCATGCCTCATGGGCAAGATGGCTAAAACTCCGTTCTCCGGACCAATGGAGCGAGGCACTGACTTATTGGAAATAATACATACCGATGCATGTGGTCCGATGAGTGTTGAGGCTCGCAGCGGGTATCGTTATTTTCTGATCTTCACACATGATTTGAGCAGATATGGGTATATCTACTTAATGAAACACAAGTCTGAAAACATTTGAAAAGTTCAAAGAGTTTCACAGTGAAGTAGAGAATCATCCTAACAAGAAAATAAAGTTTCTACAATCTGACCGTGGAGGCGAATATTTGAGTTACGAGTTTGGCCTTTATTTAAAACAATGTGGAATAGTTTAACAACTCATGCCACCTAGAACACCACAGCGCAATGGTGTGTCTGAACGTCGTAACCGTACTTTATTAGATATGGTGCGATCTATGATGCCTCTTATCTATTTACCACTATCGCTTTGGGGTTATGCATTAGAGACAGCTGCATTCACGTTAATTAGGACACCATCTAAATCCGTTGAGACGACGCCGTATGAACTGTGGTTTGGCAAGAAACCTAAGCTGTCGTTTCTTAAGGTTTGGGGTTGCGATACTTATGTGAAAAAGCTTCAGCCTGATAAGCTCGAACCCAAATCGGAGAAGTGTGTCTTCATAGGATACCCAAAAGAAATTGTTGGGCGCACCTTCTATCACAGATCTGAAGGCAAGATCTTTGTTGCTAAGAATGGATCCTTTCTAGAGAAGGAGTTTCTCTCGAAAGAAGTGAGTGGGAGGAAAATAGAACTTGATGAGGTAATTGTACCTTCTCTCGAATTGGAAAGTAGCTCATCATAGAAAACCGTTCCCGTGATGCCTACACCAACTAGTGAGGAAGCTAATGATAATGATCATGAAACTTAGGATCAAGTTACTACTGAAACTTGTAGGTCAATCAGAGCATGTTCCGCACCAAAGTGGTATGGTAATCATGTTCTAGAAGTCATGTTACTAGACCATGACGAACCTACAAACTATGAGGAAGCGATGATGAGCCTAGATTCCGCAAAATGGCTTGAGGCCATGAAATGTGAGACGGGATCCATGTATGAGAACAAAGTATGGACTTTGGTTGACTTGCCCGATTATCGTCAAGCCATAGAGAATAAATGGATCTTCAAGAAGAAGACTGACGCAGATGGTAATGTTACTATCTACAAAGCTCGGCTTGTCGCGAAGGGTTTTCGACAAGTTCAAGGAGTTGACTACAATGAGACTTTTTCACCCGCAGTGATGCTTAAGTCTGTTCGAATCATGTTAGCAATTGCCGCATTTTATGATTATGAAATCTGGCAAATGGACGTCAAAACTGTAATCCTTAATGGATTTCTTAAAGAAGAGTTGTATATGATGCAACCAAAAGGTTTTGTCAATCCTAAAGGTGCTAACAAAGTGTGCAAGCTCCAGTGATCCATTTATGGACTGGTGCAAGCATCTCAGAGTTGGAATATACGATTTGATGAAGTGATCAAAGCGTATGGTTTTATACAGACTTTTGGAGAAGCCTGTATTTACAAGAAAGTGAGTGGGAGCTCTATAGCATTTCTAATATTATATGTGGATGACATATTATTGATTGGAAATGATATATAATTTCTGGATAGCATAAAAGTATACTTGAATAAGAGTTTTTCAATGAAAGACCTCGGTGAAGCTGCTTATATATTGGGCATCAAAATATATAGAGATAGATCAAGATGCTTAATTGGACTTTCAAAAAGCACATACCTTGATAAAATTTTGAAGAAGTTCAAAATGGATCAGTCAAAGAAAGGGTTCTTCCCTGTGTTACAAGGTGTGAAGTTGAGTCAGACTCAATGCCCGACCACTGCAGAAGATAGAGAGAAAATGAAAGGCATTCCCTATGCCTCAGCCATAGGTTCTATCATGTATGAAATGTTGTGTACCAGACCTGATGTGTGCCTTGCTATAAGTCTAGCAGGGAGGTACCAAAGTAATCCAGGAGTGGATCACTGGACAACGGTCAAGAACATCCTAAAGTACCTGAAAAGGACTAAGTATATGTTTCTCGTTTATGGGGGTGACAAAGAGCTCATCGTAAATGGTTACGGCGATGCTAGCTTTGACATTGATTCGGATGACTCTAAGTCACAAACAGGATACGTATTTATATTGAATGGTGGAGCTGTCAGTTGGTGCAGTTCCAAGCAAAGCGTCGTGGCGGGATCTACGTGTGAAGCGGAGTACATTGCTGCTTCGGAAGCAGCGAATGAAGGAGTCTGGATGAAAGAGTTCATATCTGATCTAGGTGTAATGCCTAGTGCATCGGGTCCAATGAAAATCTTTTGTGAGAATACTAAAGCAATTACCTTGGCAAAGGAATCCACATTTCACAAAAGAACCAAACACATCAAGAGATGCTTCAACTCCATTTGTGATGAAGTCAAGGAGGGAGACATAGAAATTTGCAAAGTACATACGGATCTGAATGTGACAGACCCGTTGACTAAGCCTCTTCCACGAGCAAAACATGATCAGCACCAAGACTCCATGGGTGTTAGAACCATTACAATGTAATCTAGATTATTGACTCTAGTGCAAGTGGGAGACTGAAGGAAATATGCCCTAGAGGCAATAATAAAGTTGTCCTTTATATTTCCTTATATCATGATAAATGTTTATTATTCATGCTAGAATTGTGTCGGAAACTTGATACATGTGTGGATACATAGACAAAACACCGTGTCCCTAGTAAGCCTCTACTACACTAGCTCATTAATCAAAGATGGTTAAGTTTCCTAACCATAGACATGTGATGTCATTTGATTAACGGGATCACATCATTAGGAGAATGATGTGATGGACAAGACCTATCCGTTAGCTTAGCATAATGATCGTTAAGTTTTATTGCTATTGCTTACTTCATGACTTATACATATTCCTTTGACTATGAGATTATGCAACTTCCGGATACCGAAGGAATACCTTGTGTGCTATCAAACATCACGACATAACTGGGTGATTATAAAGATGCTCTACAGGTATCCCCGAAGGTGTTTGTTGGGTTGGCATAGATCGAGATTAGGATTTGTCACTCCGAGTATCGGAGAGGTATCTCTAGGCCCTCTCGGTAATGCACATCATGATAAGCCTTGCAAGCAAAGTGACTAATGAGTTAGTTACGGGATGATGCATTACGGAACGAGTAAAGAGACTTACCGATAACGAGATTGAACTAGGTATGAAGATACTGACGACCGAATCTAGGGCAAGTAACATACCGATGACAAAGGGAATGACGTATGTTGTCATTACAGTTCGACCGATAAAAATCTTTGTAGAATATGTATGAACCAATATGAGCATCCAGGTTCCGCTATTGGTTATTGACCGGAGAGGTGTCTCGTTCATGTCTACGTAGTTCTCGAACCCATAGGGTCTGCATGCTTAACGTTCGATGACGATTTGTACTATATGAGTTATGTGATTTGGTGACCGAATGTTGTTCGGAGTCCTGGATGAGATCACAGACATGACCAGGAGTCTCGAAATGGTCGAGAGGTAAAGATTGATATATTGGATGATAGTACTCGGACACCGGAAGTGTTCCGGATTGTATCGAGTACATATCGGAGTACGGGGAGGGGGGGGGGTTACCGGACCCCCCCGGGGGAAGATTTGGGCCATATGGGTCTTAGGAGGGAGGCAAGCTAGCCCACAAGGGGTGGAGCCCCCCCAAGGGAGGAGTTCGAATTGGACTAGGGGAGGGGGCGGCGCCCCCCTTTCCTTCTCCCCCTCTCTCCTTTCCCCTTCCCCCCTCCGATGAAAGGAAGGGGGGGTCAAATCCTACTAGGAGCCCAAGTAGGACTCCTCCTACTTGGGGCGCGCCTAGGGCCGGCCTCCTCCCCTCTCCCTCCTTTATATACAGGGGTGGGGGGAACCTATAACACACATCAATTGTTCCAAGACGTGTGCGGATCCCCCCTCCACAGTTTACGCCTCCGGTCATATTCACGTAGTGCTTAGGTGAAGCCCTGCATTGATCACTTCACCATCACCGTCACCACGCCGTCGTGCTGACGAAACTCTCCCTCGACACTTTGGTGGATCAAGAGTTCGAGGGACGTCATCAAGCTAAACATGTGCAGAACTCGGAGGTGTCGTACGTTTGGTGCTTGATCGGTTGAATTGAGAAGACGTTTGACTACATCAACCGCGTTAGGCTACTGCTTCCGCTTTCGGCCTACGTGGGTACGTGGACACACTCTCCCCTTCTCGTTGCTATGCATCTCCTAGATAGATCTTGCGTGAGTGTAGGAATTTTTTTAAAATTGCATGCTATGTTTCCCAACACAATGCACCGCCAGAGAAGCCGGTCTTGCGTGCACATCACGTTCAACTTGAACCCCCATGCTCGTTCATCATACGGCCGCCAAAACCTAGTACCAAAAGATGGTAAGCTCATGTGAAAGTGTAGTCGAAAATATTCAAAATCTAGTTCTTATACCCGGAAATCCGCCAGAGCATCAAGCTCATTGGTGAAGACCTTGTACAAAGCATTGGATGTGCCCGTGTAGACACCAACCATGTCCCAAGCGTATGCGACGGTCGGGTATCAATCGTCTTTGTCATCTTTGCCATAGTCAGTCCATTCATGCTGGCACAGCTTCTTCGGACGCCCCACTGGGATTCACTCCCATATCCAAATGCAAAGGCCCCAGACACATCCACACATACCGGACGTATCTTCCACCCTCCGGGTTGCGTCGTCAAGCCACAAAACTAGTATAGATGATAAGATGACATAATCTAAAGCAGCATACGTCCATGATATTTGAAACAATGTGATATTCTCTTACCAAACGGTATAGGTAGGCGAGGCCGGCAGACCCCCAGTTGTACCCTGCATCCAGTCCTTTAGGAAGTCGAGATACATCCATAGGGCATTGTCCCCAAAGCAGTCTGGAAACACGACCTCTGTGAGAAGATACCATAGGTAGGCCCTGGCGTACTACTCCACCATCCGGGGTTCGGCACCTTCCGGCCACTTGCTCCGGTACTTCAGGTGCCAGGGCAGCGGTACGCCTGAAGTCCGTTTACCCTTAGCAGGGGGGGCAGTCGCCCATGAGGCCGATAACCCTATCATGCCAGTTCTTCCCCTCCACTCGTCCAATGAGATCACGACCCTTGAGTGGTAGGGTCGTAATCATCCCCCAATCCTAGAGGGTCACCGTCATCTCCCCACATGGAAGATGGAAACTGCGCGTCTCTGGCTGCCACCGGTCGATCAAAGCTGTGAGAGTTGAGTGGACGAGCGGCGGCGGCTTACGCTTGAACTGTAGGATGAAACCCAACAGTCGGGCTCTCCTGTAGAACGGTGCGTACTGGTCGTTGTACTTCATTTTAACGGTCGTCTTGTGACCCCTCATCCACAGTGGCGGGAGCCTCTGTCAAAATGAAGAACCAAATAATTAGCAACTTGTTTTCATCAATTCGAGAGATTTGGTTTTAGAATGGTAATTACCACTCCATTCTTAATGAAACAGGCACGATGACCCTTGTTGGACGCAGGGTCAAGCATGGTATACTTAGTGCCGATGTTGTCCACAAGAGGTGGCCTCCTAAATAAAATTACATAAATATAAGCATAAGCATAATTGAAATAGCATAAGCATAATTAAACACACATTTGTAACAATTTTTATTCATTCATTTGTAAACATGATTCTCATAAGCATGATTCATTCATTCATTCAAAGATTGTTTTAACATTATTCATTCATTTCTTTAGTTTGTAAAAAATAAGTAAATACATACAATCTTTCTCCAACATCCACTATATGCATATGGTTGGTCACACAGGTTCATCACATCATGTAGTTCGTTCCTTCAATAAGCACATGAGTTCATTCCTTCAATAAGCATATCAAGATGTAACATGAACTAGGGTTCATCATGTAGTTCAAAAATAAGTAAAAACATATCAAGATTCATCACAAAGGTTCATATGGTTGATTCATATCACAAAGGTTCATCACATCAAAACAAACCTATGAGTTCATTCCTTTAGTAAGCATTTCAAGATTTTTTTAACACGAACTAGGGTTCATCATGTAGTTCAAAAATAAGTAAATATACATCAAGATTCATCACAAAGGTTCATATGGTTGATTCATATCACAAAGTTCATCACATCAAAACAAACCTATAAGTTCATTCCTTCAATAAGCATCATATCAAGATTATTTTTTAACATGAACTAGGGTGGGCTTGAATCAAATAATGCATCAAATCGAAAGCTATTTGAGAAAAACTAATTGGATGAATCGAAGGAACTTACTTTACTCGTTTCGGAGCCATCTCGATCCGCAAGAATGATGAAGAAACGAAAGAGATCCGAGGGGGACAATGGAGGGCACCAGAGAGAGTAAGAACAGAGAGGGCGACGGGGTGGGGAGAGATGGAGAGGGGGAGGGCGAGCCGGCACCAGGCATTATATGTGCCTCAACCCTACTGCCAGACAGTCCGACGGTAGGGTCTCACATCTTACCGCCGAATCCTGTGGCAGTAGGGTCGAGCGGAGCTCATGACGGCTGTTAGTTGGCTGCTGACGTGGATTAGTCAGCTACCGCCGCGGTTACTAGCGGTAGCCTATGCATACCTATCGCCAAGCTGTGTGGCGGTAAGAAAAAGGGTTAAAACATGATATTTTTTTTGAACCGGGTCAGAATTGGTTAAACTATCTGAAAAGGGTCAAAACACGAAAATTTGCCGTTACCCGCTCATGATGATAAGGTGCTCCTATCACAAGATTTGACTCCAAGGCAATGTTATGAACGAAGTAATGACTCCACGGCCAGGCACATCATCACACACAAGGTTTTCATCGAGAGACAAGAGTTTGATGTTGAGAGAGAGAGGGGGCGTTGGATCCCCTCGATGATAGTTTGAGTGCATCGATGGACGTTGCTTTACATGGACGCGAACGCTACGAGCACTCGGCCGCGCCGGTCAAAGGCTGCCAGCTCTGCTCTGCGCTGCGCTGCAGTACTGCCTATCTCTTCCCGTTTCATCAGCCGCTCCGTCCCCTTCCATCCCCATAGCAAAAAGTTTTCCGCGAAAGACGGTTGGTCGAACGCCTCGTCCTCCGCTTTGTCCATCCTCCATTACCGTCGCGGTCTACGCGATGCGAAAGCATTCAAACTCGTAGTACGAACAACCCAAATCCCATCCACCCTCCCCCTACCCCAACTCCTAAAACCCTAGCCTGCCACCACCCCGTCCCCGGCTTCCCTACCCACCACTGCTTCCCTCCGTCGCCACCCGCCACCGCTCCAAGCCGAGTGCCGAGATGGCTTCCGCCTCGCCGTCGTGGGCCATCCTGGGCAGCGTGCCGCGGGTGCTGGCTGCCGACGCCGACCTCCCTCCGGGCGCCGACCTCTCCCTCGCGCTGCCGGAGCCACCGCGCGTTGCGATCCTCACCATCCCCCCGCGCATCTTCCCGGGCCGCACCACCTCCAGAAGCTTCCCTTCCGTCCGCGCCGTCGACGCCTCCGGCCTCCTCCTCCTCCATGCCGACCAAGGCCCCGCCAAGGGCCCCACCGTCATCGACCTCCCCAGCCGCCGGGAGTCCTGCTGGCGCCCAAACGTCGCGGGATACTTCGTCCTCGACGCCAAATCCGCGTCCGCCCTCCCGCTTCCCAATCCCGAGTACATCATGCACCCGGGCCACCTCGGCCTCATCGCCTCCCCAGCCGACGCCGGCCACTACATGGTCGCTGAGCTCCAGATGATCCTCGGCGGCGACCGTGCCGACCTCCTCTGCTTCTCCTCTGAAGCCGGGGAATGGGTCACCAAGGACGTCCGCTACCCGCTTCCATCCCGCCCCTTGAGCCCCAATGGCGTGGTCTCGCACTCCGGGAGGCTTTGGTGGGTCGACCTCTCCTGGTGCCTCCTCACGTGCGACCCCTTCGCCGACGCGCCGGTGCTGAGGGTCGTCCCGCTTCCGGAGGGCAAGGCGCTCAAATCGAGGGAAGCTTGGGGACTACTCGACAAGTACCGCTGCGTGGCTGTCAGCGGCGGCAAGCTGCGGTTCGTCGACATGTACAGCAACCGTAACAGCGGCGGCTCTGCTCAGATCGGCGTCTGGACGCTCGCCGATCCGGACTCCACGGAGTGGACGCTGGAGTATGAGGCCACCTTTACAGAGATCTGGGACGACGCAAGCTACAAGGCGATTGGTCTGCCCAGGAAGATCCCCGTGCTTGCGCTCATCCACCCTACGAACCCCGACGTGGTCTACTTCTTTCTGGACGAGCACCTGCTCGGCGTGGACGTGCGTGCTCGCAAGGTTGTGGAGTGTGAGGTCTACGAGCTGGTTGCCCCACCTAGCCAGCACGTGGGCACCCGTTTCGTTCATGCTTGGCAGCTGCCACGGACTCCCTGTTCAGGTAATAATCGTAATTCTGCCGTCTACGTTCTTTGATTGTACATTCTTGTTAGTGATTGGAAATGTTGTGTTTGGTGTGTAACATTGTGAGAGATCAGAGGTGTATGATGTATGACGTGGTGTCTGATTTTCTAACATCTCAGTTTTTTGTCGGAGAGAACATATGCGAGCGTCCAACTTCCAGGATATGTTAGTTTACCTTGTTTTTGTTAATGCTGCAGGGAGGGCTTATGTTTGATAAGTGTAATGGGCTTCTCATATTGGGGCTTTTAGAGTAAAGCACTTCGAGTTTCAATGTTCTAGTGGTCTTGTGTGGAGAGGTTTTATGATTCACCAGAGTCACCAATTGCTGAACGATGGCTAATGCTAGTTAAAAATGCCAATTTTGCCTTACCATATGTCCAACATTTCAATATACTACATTTTAAGCTTCATTATCTTAGGCACTGGACATATAGGTCTATATGCTTGCTCTGGGCTTCCATTTGAAGTAGTACTTCCTCTGTTCACAAATACGTATACGATGTTCTAACTTTTTTCTGAATTGGATGTATATAGACATGTTTCAGCGTGTTCACTCATTTCAGTCCATATGCAAGCCGTATTGATGAAATATCCAAAACATCTTATATTTGTGAACGGATGGAGTAAGATCGTAAACTGCTACACATACTTTTTTTTTCTGTCATGTGCCTGCTAAGAGGTGCAAGTGATGTTTACACAGCTTTACTACATGCCATAGTATATTTTTTCTCAATAAATGCAAGACATTGTAATCAACACTGTAGCCCCATATACACTACAATATGCCATCGACAGAATTGTTGAGTCTTATACTCCAGCTAGTACCGCTAGAATCAACGGTTGCTATTGCCCAAGGATTCCAAATTTATAATGATTTTTTATTCCTTCGTCATAACATGCCTCTTATAGGAGTACATGTATTTTTTTCCTAAAATTAATTGCCTGGTGTTAGATGGTTTAGACACATCCATTGAACTTTAACTTAGATACCAGTACAAGCTGTACTGATTTAAAAATTCCAATAATTTATTCCGCCAAGCACTATGCAAAGGCAAAGACTACATCAGGTATTCCATCCATGAGTTTATTGTGGTTCCTAGGGAGTTGGGTAAGGTTCAGCTTCAAGACTGAAGAAACTCTGTGTTTAACTTCTTGAATAGCATCGTTCTCTGTTACTTGTATGTAGTACTAGGTATTATAGTGACCCCCTGCTATTTTTGTTTTTAGACTTGCAATGGGCTGAGAAAGTAGGATATATAGTGAATCAGCTGTTAGACATGGTACTACATTTCTTCGGGGGGAAAAAGTACGGAGTACTACATCTATGTTACTAAGGACTCTCCTCCGCTTCACTATATATGCAAAATTCTAACTGAATTTTGTCAGGGGAACTACTGTTTCTATTTGAAATTGTCACTTGATTAAGCGTGTGACTTCCTGAAATCCGTTATCTTTCCCTCTTTGTTTGTAGCACTACACTGCAAGGTATTAGAATGTTTTTGTTTTGTAATATTATGAGAATGCTTGTACGTGCCAGCTCCTTCACCGTTTATTTGGTCGAGTTGCCATTACTGTAACAAAAGATATATAGTCATGAATGAGCATAATGAAGCAGCTATTAAACATAAGAACAACCTAGTTGCTCTATTCGTCTAATGTCAGAAGCTGAGACTTTCTAATGCCTCTTCTTTGACGAATTTCCTTCTCCTTGTTTGTGGTAGAAGCTGAGACTTTCTAATAGTCAATCTTCTGGGATTGCGATTTTACTTAAAAGGTTCATAAACTAGATTTGCTCTTCATTTTATTTTGTTGGAGACTCTTCTTTTCTGAAGTTTCCTTGTCTAGTTTCATTTAACAACTTCCGTTTACCCTTTTTGAGTCTTTTCCGACTTCATGATCAGTCGACATATAATGGAGGAATGATGTAGAGTACTTATGTATGAATATATTATTGCATTTCTTGCTACTGCACTATTTACTGTAGTTTATACTCCTATATTACTTTGAATACATGTAAGATGCATATATTCTTTCTGAAATAGTAGAATGAGTAGCCTAGTAAGCCAAGCAGTTCTTTTTGAAAAACAAAATTTGTGTGGTGAACTACTACTAAAATTGCATACTGCAAATGCTTTCCAAGAAATAATTTAAGCAATACTGATTTTGGTTAACTGTTTCTTTTCAACAGATGATGATGTTACGTGTCCTTCCCAATCGTCTCGTGTCCCCAAACCAGTATGCAAGTTCTTCCTTACATTACAGGTACCATATTGCAGAAGTTTTTTTCTTCTCATTTCGTTTGCTGATGTCACTTGCATTACAATTCATAATTGGCAGGGTTATGTTATTAGTATTGCAGCATATGTGTGAGTGTGCACATGCGTTTTTCCTTTGAGTTTAATGTTTTGACTTATTATAACCTATCAATTAATTCACGGCAACTCATTCGTGAGACTATGAACAAAACAGTGTTGATATAACCAGTCCAATGAATTTTCTTAGAACACAGTAAGTGCCATTAACACTGTATGCCAGCTTGCACTTCTTTAAGAAAAGTTTGTATTGAGCTGTCTGTGTTCTATTGAACTGCATGCGTATATCTAAGAACTAGATGGGCATGAATTAACATGTTTCTGTTGTGTTGTTCCTTATGATCAGGGTTGTAAAAATGGCAACTCTTGTTCATTTTCACATGATTGTGGCTCCTCGAACTCAAAAAATGGAGATGGGCATGCAGTGGAGTCTGATTCAGGGACAAATGGTATTAACCTGTTAGATGAAATAAATGTAAGCCATCAAAAAGCCTGATTAACCCAGTAGAGATCTAAAGTACTCCCTCCGTCCGAAAAAACTTGTCGAAGAAATGCATAAAAATGGATGTATCTAGAACTAAAATATGTCTATATACATCCATTTCTCTGACAAGTATTTCCGGACGGAGGGAGTATGTTTTTTTGTCAACTTACTAATAGAGCAAAAATCATGATGACATCCTGCAGGTTTTCATTAGGCATGGGGGCCCAACCTTATCACTGCAGGTGAAGTTGGATGAACCCTCGAAGCTCATGATGAACACACTTCGAACTAGAACAAGGAATTATTTTGCTGATATGTATTTCTGGTATGGCTGAAAGTTATACACCCCGATCATACACTGAGATCTTATGGTGTGTTAAACAATTGCACCATCAAGCTTTCAGGAAGGATCCGAGGTGGAATGTAAGTACCACTAATCTCTATTTCTTCATTTAGTTTATCATTTTGGCATTGCTGTTACACTTTCAATAGTGTGCTTTCTCTATTTTAATTCCTTAGTATCAATTCACTTAAACTGCAGATCATTTACGAAATATGTGGCAGACAACAAAAATAAGATGATGGTTGTGGTGAGAATGCCTGATGGCCAGTATTCCTTGGAGTTAGCAAGAGCGGGTTGCTTGTTTATTAGATCTTTAATTTGTGCATTCACGTATACCTTTGCCAAGCGCAAGTCTTGGAATGGTACAATAAACTGGGATGAACATTTCAGAGTAGTCAATGGATTGGTGCGAATTTCAAAGGCCGCAGTGTCTAATTTGGAAGGTCCATCCATGCAACTGGATGTGAATGAGCTCATTCTCTTCATTCAGAAGAACTTTTCCAACAAGACTGCTAAGCTTGTCTCAATTTACCCTCCCTACTTTGATAATCTTTTTACGGTATTAAAATCATTGCAAATAGCAGTCTTACTTCCGCATGACCGGTTAGTTCTGGAGACTCATGTATGTTTGATGGAGTCCTTTGACAGACTAATATTTGCTATTCTCCTTAAGAGAAAACATGACGGACTTCTGGGAGATGAATTGAATAAGTGGAACACATGCATAAATCAGGCAATGGCCCCCAATGAATTTGAAACAAGTTTGGATAAGGTTCCTGTGTTTGAAGATGTTTTTAAGGCGGCGGCGGAACGGAAGGAGGAATATTCAAAGACCAAATTTTCTGCATTTCGTCTATCTAGAGATTATCCAGTACATGTCCTTAGTCACAAGAACGTTACAACCGTAAGTTAGCCTGTTCTGTTTCTTTGAGTTTAATGAGCTTATTTGATAACTGAATATGTTATATTTGGTCTCAACTGTTATTTGTTATTTGCAGAAAGAAAATTCAATTTCTACAACTGTTGAACGCTTTAAAGACGACAGTGGTGTGGAGCTGATGCTGGCAGCCAACATGCCACAGTATCTTGCTACCTTACACCAGTCACTTATAGTTGCGGGTGTTGATATCTATAGAGAGTATGTCCTGAAACATCTCTTTTGTGTTCTTCTAAATATCTTTTAAAATAAGGTGGTAAGTAACTGTTAGATTTAAATGCCAATTTCGGCCCGTAATCGTTTTTAGCCCAATTGAAATGGGCCCGACGAATGTTGGCATGTTGGGCTCCTATGAAGCTTCGGTCTGAATATATTATTAAGATAAATCTACACTATACAAAAATAGCACCATAATTACTGTAGCCTGTGGCAGCATTATAAATGTTGTATCACAACAAAATAAATTCCAATCATACAACAAAAGGCCTGTTGGCATAAAGTTTAAAGTCTTTCTAGATAAAAGCATCATCAAATGTATAAAAGCATAAATCATTTGACTTGAGTGCTAATGTTTCAGGCTTTAGAATCTGATGGAGCAGCACGATCTTCACCTTTTTTTCGCCATTGCTCTTCAACAACGAAGCGAATGTCTGATAGTCTGGTTTCAAAACCATTCATATCTTGACCGCATTTCTCAACCACTATTCTTGTTTCCGAAACAACGTCCATTAGGGATTGGACTTGTGTTTGGAGCACAGATATATCACTCTGTCTAGCAGGAAGATTTTGTTTAGTAGGCGATTTGGACAAGGTTACCTTGACAACCAACCCAGAATTACGTAGGAAGGTGTTTTTTGCACTGTTAGTGGAGAGATACTGACGCACTGCAGCAAGAGGTGACATTGTGTCTGTAGTAGCCTCGTCACCTTCAGGTGGTTGTGGCTGTTCAATCATTTGTTCCAAAGCTTTCTGAAAGTTTGAACTTGTAGATTAGTGTACCAGTGAGTTACTAATGCGACAAAAACAAACAAAGTAGGTTAAACGGTTATACATAACTTATTTTGGTGAACTACTGTAATACATTAGCATGTATTGTAGTGCCAACTACATAATAAAATCACTTTCGGAACATATGTCCATGTAACATGCCTACTGTATTGTCTATTTCCTCACATTCGTTGACATCTAAGGATAAAGAGACATGGTTTAAAGTAGGATAAACATAGTATGACATCATTCATATAATGGGCAAACAGATATAAAACAAGCAGGCTATTTTATCATTGTGTGCGCACGTGAACATAACAACTAGATTATAGATCAAGATCAAAAAAATATCCTTCATCTCTTTTAAACCATGTAAGGTGAAATGATACGTTAAGACAATTGTGTATAAAAGTGAACAGAGTAACTGACATTAGCTGCAAATCAAGTAATTAAATGAACACATCACAGTACCAATCAGTTCAAGGCAGGAGGAGTAAGGACTTACAACAAAGGCTTGAACTGGTGTGCTCATGCCCTTCATCTTGCTGGTGTGGCAATCCTTGAAAATTTGCACTGCATTCGGTTCAGGTTCTTTTTCGTCCGCACGGGCTTTCCGCTGTATTTGGAACAAGTCAATATAGATATGATAATATGGCACAAAAAAAGAAGGAAGTAGCAGCTATTTACAAGAGCGTCGCAGTGTGCAATATAGCTACGAGATCCTGTTGTCTGTTGGAATCTCACTTTAGAACGGTTGGTTTTGTTCTTCAAACAGTTAGCCTAGAAAAAGATACACTTGTAAGGCATATACATAAATAGAAGTTCAATATGTGGTCTGATCAAATACATATAGCCTACCTGATACTTTGGATCAGACCAGTGTTTAACGAGGGCTGTCCAGTCTTCGTCTGTAATATATTCCACTGGAGATGTTTGGGAGAATTCATTGTTAGCCTTGCCTTCAAAGTGAGATTTTCTAAGGTGGTACCGATATTGTCGCAGAGCAGACTGAAAAACATGAGTGCATGCTTGTTTAGTTGCATCATCTTTCGGATCCAACTTGAACCTCATCTATTGAAAAAAGAATGTGAGTCTTATTAGGAGGAAGCTAGAAAGTATGGGACAGAGAAAGACAATATTACTAATTGCGATGAATAACATTACTTACAGATAAATGGTCAAGGAAGGTGTTAAACTGGGTATTGTCTTTCTCATTCCTGTACTGGATCCACGTTGGAAGGATACACATCAAACGGCAACGGCAACGGCTGCCTCTGATACTAACTTGGCTGACTCTGTAGCATCACGTGGCCTTTTTAAACCCGCCTCAAAATGGATCTCCATTCTTCCTCCTTTAGATTTTGTTAATCTGTCAAGCATTATCTCTGATGTCTGTTTCCGGTTGCGCCATGGTGCTAGTTCAACAACGAATATGAAAAGTGTTAGTGTACATCAAACTGTGAGAGTACATATAAAGGAGCATGCAACTGCAACTTGACTCGGTCAGGTACCGTCTTGGTGTTGATGCTCATGAGGTTCATCTGATTTTGCCAAGTCCTGTTGTGTCAACAGTGCTTCGGAAGTAGTGTTAGGTGTGAAGGCAGCTTGGGAACTGACCAGTTTCGGAGCAAACGAACGAGTAACTGATTGAGATGCTGGTACAGTTGAAGCGGATGCTGCAGCTGGTGAAGCAAGTGATACTGTTTTGTAGATTTAGCCGGTGGACTTGGACCTTCTACTGCACTATAAGTACCAGCAGAATCTCGATGGCAGAGCCTTTTCCGTTTCACCCGACGAGTAACAACACTCCCTATTATATTATTTTTCTTGCTCTTTTTTGACTTTGCCATGTCAAGCTGTACCCACAACACAAAAGAATAAAATCACTCTTCAGAACTCATTGATGCATGATACAGACAAGCAATACTTTGATGTAAGACAACCGTATGAGGATGGAATATGTAAGAAAAACAGGACAGCATGACATATTCACATCTACGATGTGCAAACTAAGCAGAAGGATTTTCAAGAAAATAGAAGTAATGCAAGCTAGACACCATATGAAAGATGCAACCAATATTACTCTGCCAAGTTAAAAGTGTCTTGTCATAAGTGGCAATTCGAAAAATTAGAAGCAGTACAACATAGAAATCAATGCAAGATGCAACTAGTATCAAACTGCCATGTTAAAAGCATCCAATCATGAGTTACTGATGCGGGATACACAACAGCAGTACTTTGATGTAAGAACATGGTATGATAGATAGATGCAGTGTATTCTAGACACAGAAAGCCATGTCATATGCACATGTATAACGTATAAACTCAGCAGGTGCAATTTAATCAAAATAGAAGAAATACAGGCTAGACAACATATGCAACATGAAACTAATTGTCACACTGTCAACTTAGAGCAAGCACCTGCGATGGTGGAGTGCGGGAGATGAACTCATCATGTAGACTTGGGACTTCAACTTCATTAGCAGTAGCAGTGGCAAATCTAGAGAGTCTCTGTTTGCGTCGGTGCGGAGTACCACCAACATCCCCTAACTTACTCTTTTCCTTCCTATTTTCTGATATTGCCTTATGAAGTCAAAACCACAAGAAAATGAATAAAATTAGCTCTGCATAACTGGTTGATGCATGATACAGACGAACACTACTTTGATGTAAGGCAAGCGCAGGAGGATGTAATATATACAAAAAAAGACAGCGTGTCATATTCACACGTATGATAGGAGGATGGAATATGTATGAAAAAACAGTAAGCGGAAGGCATTTCAACAAAATTAGAAGAAATGAAAGCTAGGCACCATATAAACATGCAACCAATATCACTTTATCAGGTAAAAAGTGTCTCGTCGTAAGTGCCATTTCAAGAAATTAGAAGCAGTACAAGTTAGAAGACAATGCAAGATGCAACCTACATCACAGTCCCAAGTTAAATGTGTCTTATGGGTAAGTGATCGTTAAAGGTATAAGTTGTAAGCTACGCAGATGCAATTCAACATATTCAGAAGCAATACAAACTAGACATCATACGGAAAACGCAACCACGTATAACAGTTCCAAGTAAGAGCAAGCACCTGTGATGGTGGAGTAGGGAAGATGTGCTCATCGTGTACACGTATGTTCTAGAAACAGGAACACGTGTCATATTCACAGGCATTATGTGTAAAGTAAGCAGATGCAATTCAAGTTAGAAGCAATACAAGCTAGACATCATACGCAACTTGCAACCACATATAATAGTGTCAAGTTGGAGCAAGCACCTGTGATGGTGGAGTAGGGGAGATGTGCTCATCATCTACACAGCTACGTTGACTGTCCAGCCTTGTGTTGTCTTGCGAATCTTGTTGGGAGGATGGCGGAGTAGAATCTGTAGAGACCCCCTGTTTGAGTTGCTCCGAAGGACCATCATCATCCACTGCTAGACTAATTTCCTTCAGCTATAATGATTTTGCATTGTGAAGTCAAACCGATAAGAAAAAGGAATAAAATTCGCTCTTCAGAACTCATTCATGCATGATACTGACGTACACTACTCGTATGAAAGGCAAACACATGATGCGAGGATGAAATATGTATGAAAAACAGGATGGTGTGACATATTCACACGTATGATGTGGTAACTAAGCAGAAGGCATTTCAACAAATTAGAAGCACTGCAAGCTAGACACCATATGAAAGATGCAACCAATATCACTCGGCCAAATTCAAACTATATGGCGTTTCAACAAATTAGAAGCAGTATATGCTAGAAATCATATGCAAGACACAACCAATATCATAGTGGCGACTTAAAGGTGCCTTATCATAAGTGACTGATGCGGGATATGCAAGAATAGTAGTCTGATGTAGAAACAGGAACACATGTCATATTCACAGGCATTATGTGTAAAGTAAGCAGATGCAATTCAACAAAATTAGAAGCAATACAAGCTAGACATCATACACAACATGGAACCACATATAATAGTGCCAAGTTAGAGCAAACACCTCTGATGGTGGAGTAGGGGAGATGTGCTCATCATCTACACAACTACGTTGACTGTCTAGCCTTGCGTTGTCTTGCGAATCTTGTTGGGAGGATGGCGCAGTAGAATCTGTAGAGAACCTCCGTTTCAGTTGCTCGGAAGGACCACCATCATCCAATGCCTTGCCAATTTACTTCAGCTTTATTGATTTTGCATTGTGAGGTCATATCGACAAGAAAAAGGAATATCATTCGCTCTTCAGAACTCATTCATGCATGATACTGATGAACACTACTCTGATGAAAGGCAAAGTCATGATACGAGGATGGAATATGTACGAAAAAATGGACGGCTTGACATATTCACACCTATGATGTGGTAACTAAGTAGAAGGCACTTCAACAAATTAGAAACACTGCAAGCCACCATATGGAAGGTGCAATCAGTATCACTCTGCCAAGTTAAAACTGTCTCGTCATAGGTGGCGTTCATCAAACTAGATGCAATACATGCTAGAAATCATATTCAAGACGCAAACCAATATCACACTGCCAACTTAAAGGTGTCCCATCATAAGTGACTGATGCAGGATACACAAGAAGAGTAGTTTCATGTAAGAACATGGTGTGATAGACAGATATAGTATGTACCAAAAACAGGAAAGCGTGTCATATTCACATGTATCATGTGTAAGCTAAGCAGATGCAGCTTACACTAATTAGGAGCAATACGAGCTAGACACCATATGCAACATGCAACCAGATATCACACTGCCAAGTTAGAGCAAGCACCTTGGATGGTGGAGTAGGGGAGCGGAGACTTGGACCATGTAATGCACTATCAGTACAAGGAGAATCGGTACAGATGCTCCGTTTACGTTGCTGCAGAGGACCACCATCATCGCCTTCCTTACTTTTTTCCTTCCTTTTTCTTGATTTTGCCTTGTCAAGTCAAACCCACAAGAAAAAGGAATAAAATTTGCGCTTCAGAACTTATTGATGCATGATACTGACGAACACTACTTCCATGTAAGGCAGCCGCATGATAGGAGGATGGAATATATATGAAAAATAGGACGGCGTGACATATCGACATGTATGATGTATAAAGTGTAAACTAAACACAAGGTGCTTGAACTTGTTAGAATCGATGCAAGCTAGAAACCATAGGAAAGATGAAACCAATATCACTCTGCCAAATTAAAAGGGTGCCCTAACAAATGTATTTGACCAAATTAGAAGCAATACATGGCAACATGCTAGAAATAATATGCAATATGCAACGAATAAAGGTGACTCATCGTAAGTAATTGATGCAGGATACAGAAGAGAGGTAGTTTCATGTAAGAACAAGGTTAACACATATATGTAGTGTGTACCAAAAATAGGAAGGCATGTCATATTCACAGGTATAGTGTGTAAACTAAGCAGATGCAATTTACCCTAATTTGAAGCATTACAAGCTAGACATTGTATGCAACATGCAACCACATATCACACTGCGAAGTTGGAGCAAGCACCTGTGATGGTGGTGTAGGGGAAGTGCTGTCTTCAGGTACAGAGCAACATTCAATATCTTCATTTAGGCTTGCTATTTCTTGAGAATCATGTGGAGAGGATGAAATTGCATTCTTTATAAGAGTATTGCGTCTCATATTAACCCACGCGCGTGACTGTCTTATCATAAGCGATAGACGCAGGATACACAAGAACAATAGTTTGATGTAAGAACATGGTGTGATAGGCAGATGTAGTATGTACCAAAAATAGGAAGGCGTGTCATATTCACATGTATAATGTGTAAGCTAAGGAGATGCAGTTTAACAAATTAGGAGCATTGATGAGGGATACACAAGAGAAGTAGTTTGATGTAAGAACATGGTTAATAGAAAGACGTAGTATGTACCAAAAACAGGAAGGCATGTCATATTCACAGGTATAATGTGTTAACTAAGCAGATGCAATTTACCCTAATTAGAAGCATTACAAGGTAGACACCATATGCAACATGCAACCATATATCACACTGCCAAGTAAGTGCAAGCACCTGCGATGGTGGCGTGGGGGAATTGCGGTGATCAACTAGAGAGCTATGTTGACTATCATCATTTAGCCTTGCTGTTTCTTGAGAATCATGTGGGGAGGATGACACTGCACTCTTTAAACGAGTAGGGCGTCTCACAGTAACCCACCCGGGTGACTATCTCATCATAAGTGATTGACGAGGGATACAAAAGAGCATTAGTTTGATGTACGAACATGGTTAATAGACATATGTAGTATGTATCAAAAACAGGAAGGCATGTCATTATCAAAGGTATAATGTGTAAAGTAAGCAGATGCAATTTTACCAAATTGGAAGCAATACAAGCTAGACACCATATGCAACATGCAACCACATTTGACAGCGCGAAGTTAAAGCAAGCACCTCGAATGGTTGTGTGTGGCAATTGAGATTATCAACTGCAGAGCTACTTTTACTGTCTCCAACTGCTGACACTGCACCCATTAGAGCGTTGAAACGCTTACTGCTTATCTTCGAATTACACTGGAGAGACTTCTGTCTTTTCTTTTCTGCATTCATCAACACTACGTCAGAGTCTGAAATACCCATGCATAAAAAAACAATAGTGTGAGTATGGGTGAAGTGTGTGCACAATTAGTACAGTGTAAAGGTAGCAGATAGCAGGTCGGTGAGAAATAAATGATGGGAGACATATGATAGCTCTACAACATGCATGGCACACTCAATTACTACAGGATTCTATGAAAATAACAGTCGACTGAAAGCAAATAGGTCAGTCCATTTTTTCTGCACCGTCCGATGTACAAAGAACGGGGAGATCGCCTTCATCTACGTCCAGCCAGTCAGTGTTGACGATCTTCCTCAAAACCCCAGCGACCACCGGCCCAGTATTCCTCCCCTGCCTACGCCCTCCCCTCGACCTCACTGCACCGCCGTGCTTGGCACCGCCCCCTCGGCCATCCATTCAAGCCCCGCCGACCTCCAGATCGGGCGCAAGCAGCTCCTGCGCCCCACACCCCTATGATAGACACCGATGCGCCGCTTCCCCGGGGAACAGGCAGACTAGGTGCTCCGCGCGCCTAAGCGGGTGCTGCTTCTTTTAATTGCGGTTCGACTGACCCTGAATTGAAATCCAAGCGGGCTACTGACCTCTAACAAAGGTGAAATAGTAAAAGAGAGGAAACCTTGTGCATTTAGTATCACGAAGAAGATGCAGTAAGAAGTGCTCAACTATTTTCTTTCGTGGGATGAATACGGTGTGAGCGGAGACGTAACATTTGCACGAATAAGGGAAGAGGAGTACCTCTTTCTGCTGGCAGTGCTGTGTCCTCCTTCTGTTTTTCCGACGATCTTGTTGTTCGCCGGAAACCAGAAGTTGTGGAGGACGGTGCAGCCTTGGACGAACCCATGGCCAAGTTGTTGAGTGTGGTGCGGTGGCCATCTGTCGATGGCGGGAAGCAGATCCGAGGCGGCGAACAACGGCGTAGCGGGAACATCTCCGGTGCAGTGGACGGTTGCGACAGTGGAGCCGCAACAGTGAGGCGCAGGATGGCGTGGTCGGAGTGGTTCTGGTACGGCACATGTCGGCGTCGGCGTCGTGGAGGCAACTTTGCCTCGGCTTTAGCTGCTAAGTCCTTGAGGGCGTTACGGTTGCGGTTGCGTTGGACGACGACATCGGGGTACCGGCTCCGACGTGATGGAGGAGGGCGGCGGTGGATTGGCCGCTATGGGGTGGAGGACGGAGGAGGTTGGGGTTTCACGGCTGGTGGAGAGGGCGTTTTCGCGCCCACAGAGTATGAATGGGAAAACAGAGGGAGGCGGGGAACTAAGGGGGAACAATGTTTCGGTTTGAGACGCGCTTGTTTGAAATCTGGGGAAAGTTACAAACTTTGCCCCCATCTAAAATTTCGGACATATTGCGGGTTGGGGGTAGGACAGTCATGTCAGGTGTCCCAAATGTGTGTGGGATAGATTTCGGCGGAGCGCATGGGTGTTTAGGCGCCCACGGCGTATGAATGCTTCTCGGAGGCGGTTGAGACTGGTGTCTTGGTGAAGTTACAAACCCACCCCAGTTTAGACCTTTGGACTTGGGCCGATAGGCTACATGGGCCAGAATCAGGACAGTAATTTCCTACCACCAAAACATTAGTCTCGTGCGGTTTTGGGTGACCAGAGGCCTATTTGGCGCTTCGTTCAATATTTGGGAGCAGAAGCATTAACGTTTTCGGTTCTCTTGAATTGAACTTTCAGGATTTGTCAAACTTCACAAATCCTTACTCTTGAAAATCCTAAAGCTACGATTATTTTGGAATGGAGGGGGTACATTTTAATATACATTATACCCGAGTATATATTAAAAAATATGCAACTTACCTCAGTTCATGCATGGTTCCAGGTATAATCTCCTTGGTTGCAAAAAAAAGTTAGATATGCGTATGAATATATATATACCATGTTCAAACTCACAACAAAGATTGATGCCCCCTTTTATATCTGATTTACAAATGCCATTATCTCGGGTTCAAATAGATGAATGCACTTCCTATGAATTCGAATCTTCGAAACCCCCTTTATGTTGAATTCGACATGTATTTTATTTCGTAGCTAGCAATTTGGAATGTATCCATGCAAGTGACAAATGTATAAAGTGCTTCACACTAACAACATGGAGTGCACTAATTAATGTTTATATATGAATTGCAAAAGCATCCATTGCCTGTATTTCAAACCGCTCTCACTCTATGGATCGATAATATGAAATAAACACATGCACATGCTAGAATTCAATAGAGTATGGGTGTCTGATAGACCGATTTTTGTCCATACGCAATTTTGCAAAATTCATGATCTCATCCAAAAATAATAATGCCATTTATATTTTAATTTAATGCGTAGAACCGCCTTTTACACGTAGATATCTCTCTATCTAAGGCATAAGTGCACACACTTTATATGCATCGACATTTCTCTTTCACACATGCTCACAATCTCTCTCAGGGTGTCGGGGTGTCTCACGCACATGCTCTCTCTGTTTCTCTATCTCTCTTTCTGGCTACTATGTACCACTCTTTTCACTAATCTCAGTTGGAAAACACTATTTCTCTCACATGCATATATACACATGCACGGTCTCTACTAGCCCTATATACGCACATATATGTGCCTACGTGTCTCCCGCATGCACATTATCTTTAGGCCTCTCTCGCACACATTGCCCCCCCCCCGACACACCTCTCTAATAGTAGTTGGCAGATATGATTTCATCATATCATTCGGTAGGATATCCCTGGCTGTTAGGCTGGATGGTAATACGAGGCAAAGTTTTACCCTAGTTCGGATCGGACCCTTGCAGTTGAAGAAAGAGCCTACTCCTGGTACTGTATATTAGTGTTAGGGGTGTGTACAAAGTACACGTGAATACCAGGCATTGTGCGTGTGTGTATACTATCGACGAACTAGCCCCCAAGCTTGTATAACATACTAAGGGCCTAGGGTTACAAATCATATATAGTCGGCTTATCACCAGTGGGGATAGAGTCCTCCGCGACTCTGGTAGCTTCGTGTTGTATGCCGAGTCCTCCACATGGGTCTCCGTATAACACGTCTTGGTCCAACCTATATGTGGCGCAGGATGGAACCGACCCATGAGTCTTCATGTTAACCCACCACAACTAGAAATGATGTGCCCACCACACCACACACGCAATTGGCCACTAAGAAAATAAGCATATACAATAGTACAACGGTATCTAGCTCACGATACGTCTCCATATTTTGTTGATGACACTGACGGACTTTGCATTTGATGCGTGCTCCGTATTTTGTTGACGACACTTACGGTCATTGTATTTGAAGCGAAAGCACGATATGGTCACTGGACTTCAGAATAAGCTCATAACGGTCACCACATACATTTTGTCGTGCTAACCAACATGTGATTGGATGGTTTGAGGACAGTGGTTTCTCGAGCCCACCAAGGTTAAAGTCCTGGTGCTCGCATTTATCTTGTGTTAATTTCAGTATTTTCTGGTGATGTACGTTCAGTGGGAGGAGACGTTCCACTCGACTACGAGGCACCTATGGTGACTTCGTAAAATCTCAAGATCATATATGCTGGCCCACTCTCTCAAAGGTGCGGCAGCGGACCGGCAGTGGGGAGTGGTTTCGGGGCGGGC